>NW_026862235.1:0-94035 GCF_026571515.1 Ruditapes philippinarum | reverse complement strand
GTTTTGAAAGAAGCATATTATATAATTACTTCTTGTATTCTGGGCCATATGTTGACAGCTTTGGAAAATCTATACAGTAAGGACCAAAGTGTTTAGGTATAACTGGCTAGAAATAAACATGAACAATGCTTTATCATATAAATGTAAAGTTTCATGAGTTCGTTTTCTCTCTCTTCTTTTTAGACATTTTGAAGACAAGTTGTATTGTTAGCAAAACAAAATAAAAGCTTAGTCTATGAAAGGTATCAACAATTACGAAAATGCATAATTACTTAAGGTGATAAAAACATAACAGGTTTTGATATAAGTAATTCTTACATAATTTTGTAAGCCTACTAGAGCTCTAGGTCATAAATATTTTTGTCCCTTTACTATTATTTGTAAACAATTTATTTAATACACAGCAAGTATAATGGTGAAATCGTTATATATGACACAATTTGCTTCACACAAATGACTTTCACCCTAAATATATAACTAATAACTCAATTTTCACAAAATAATATTATATAAGGTCTCAACCCGGTACGGAATTAGACCCAACCCGTTGTAGTCTAGAAAGTAGTTCTTTAAAATTTTGAAGTGGCCCAATTTAAGTCATCTCTAGTTAGATTGGTCATAATTAAAGTGTATTTATTGCATGTGTGTAGTTTTTGTGTGTTATATGATGTGTTTAAAAGTTGTTTTTTGTGTATTCTCCAGGAACTCATTTGTTGGCGGAAGGATTAAAGATGTACCACCCACCAGCAGTCAGGAGTTTTCAAAGTGGTGAATTTAAACTGTGTTACAACAGAGTGAAGATTTCTGAAAAAAAGTAGATGGCTAACCTATTATATTTTGGGCCTCATTTGACTTAAATAGTGTTGATGTTTAAAGTTGAAGACAGTATATAATTCATCAAGAACAGTGGAATCCTGAATTAAGCCTCAAATGTGACTGATTTACTATAGAACAAAGAACACGAAAATCCACCAGGCCGTCACCAAGATTGATAAATTTTATTTTTGCACCCTGTATTTAGCAATTTACTAGATCTATAGCTTATTTTTATAAGATTTATATGGAATTTAATGATAATTTTTAGAGAAATGCATCTCCTGGTGAGCTTTTGTGATCGCTTTTCGTCCGGCGTCTGTCCGTAAACTTTTACTTTAAATGACATCTCCTCATAAACCACTAAGCCAATTTCATCCAAACTTCACAGGAATGTTCCTTTGGTGGTCACCTTTAAAACTTGTTCAAAGAATTTAATTCCATGTAGAACTCTGGTTGCCATAGCAACCGAAAGAAAAAACTTTAAATATCTTCTTTTAAAAAACCATAAGAGCTAGAGCTTAGATATTTGGCATGAAACATCTTCTAGTGAGTCTCTACCAAGTTTGTTCAAATAAAAGCCCTGGGGTCAAAACTGGCCCCGCCCCGGGGGGTCATTGATTTTCCCTATATGCATATAGTAAAAACTTAAAAAATCTTCTTTTAAAGAACCCAAAGAGCTAGAGCTAAGATATTTAGCATGAAACATGTTCTAATGGGTGTCTACCAAGTTTGTTCAAATAAAAGCCCTGGGGTCAAAATTGGCCCCGCCCCGGGGGGGTCATTGATTTTCCCTATATGCATATAGTAAAAACTTAAAAAATCTTCTTTTAAAGAACTCAAAGAGCTATGGCTAAGATATTGAGCATCAAACATGTTCTAATAGGTGTCTACCAAGTTTGTTCAAATAAAAGCCCTAGGGTCAAAATTGGCCCCGCCCAGGGGGTCATTGATTTTCCCTATATGCATATAGTAAAAACTTAAAAATCTTCTTTTAAAGAACTCAAAGAGCTATGACTAAGATATTGAGCATCAAACATGTTCTAATAGGTGTCTACCAAGTTTGATCATATAAAAGCCCTGGGGGTCAAAATTGGCCCTGCCCCAGGGGGTCATTGATTTTCCCTATATGCATATAGTAAAAACTTAAAAAATCTTCTTTTAAAGAACCAAAAGAGTTAGAGCTAAGATATTTAGCATGAAACATGTTCTAATAAGTGTCTACCAAGTTTGTTCAAATAAAAGCCCTGGGTTCAAAATTGGCCCCACCCCGGGGGTCATTGATTTTCCCTATATGCATATAGTAAAAACTTAAAAAATCTTCTTTTAAAGAACTCAAAGAGCTATGGCTAAGATATTTAGCCTCAAACATGTTCTAATAGGTGTCTACCAAGTTTGTTCAAATAAAAGCCCTTGGGTCAAAATTCGCACCGCCCCGGGGGTCATTGATTTTCCTTATATGTGTATAGCAAAAACTTAAAAAATCTTCTTTGAAAAAACCCAAATAGCTAGAGTTAAGATATTAAGCATGAAACATCTTTTAGTGAGTGTCTACAAAGTTTGTTCAAATAAAAGACCTGGGGTCAAAATTGGCTCCGCCCCGGGGGTCATTGATTTTCTTTATATGTGTATAGCAAAAACTTAAAATGTTCTTTGAAAAAACCCAAATAGCTAGAGTTTAGATATTAAGCATGAAACATCTTCTAGTAAGTGTCTACCAAGTTTGTTCAAATAAAAGCCCTGGGGTCAAAACTGGCCCGGCCCCAGGGGTGTCATTGTATAACTATATGTGTAAAGTAAAAACTTCTTCTTTTAAAAAAGCCAATGAGCTAGAGCTTAGATGTTAGGTGTCTACCAAGTTTGTGCAAATAAAAGCCCTTGGGTTAAATTGGCCCTGCAACGTTGGGGGGGGGGGGGGTGAGGTGGGGGTTGGATGGGCCTTTATACAGGTGAGCAACCTCAGGGCCATCATGGCCCTCTTGTTTAAATAACTTTGCACAAGGGATCATCATTTTGAGAAGATGTGCAGAGCATCACTGGGTTGCTACACTTAAGGTCAAGGTCACACTTAAAGGTCAAGTATTAATTTAAGTACATTTTTGTGTCCACTCCATAACTTTTAAACCGCTGAAAATTTTATACGCTTGAAAGAATTTCGGCATATATTGATATGCACCAGGTTGTCCTCCTGTCTGTCTGGGCGTTAGCTGGTTTTGTGTGCGGTATGTTTCTATTGAACCGGCGTTAGCTGGTTTTGTGTGCGATATGTTTCTATTGAACCGGCGTTAGCTGGTTTTGTGTGCGGTATGTTTCTATTGAACCGGCGTTAGCTGGTTTTGTGTGCGGTATGTTTCTATTGAACCAGTGGAAGGAAATTGAAACTAATTCGCAGAAATGTTAACCAGAATGAGACGATGTGCACAGCACAAGTTTGACCTTTTTAAGGTCAAGGTCACACCTAGTCATTTTGTATGAATATCAAAAATGTGTGTCTGCTCTATATCTTTTAAACTCAATCATAGAAAAAAATTGAAAAAAAATTGGCAGAAATATTACTTATATTGAGACAGTATGCATAACACAAATATGTTTTTTTTTCAAAACAGCTTATATTAAGTTTTTTGGTATCTATGATAAGTACATGTGCATACATTTTATTTGGATTAAAAAGGCATTTTGAGCTTCACATCCCAAGTGTCTGTGAATACGAACCATTGAAAGTGTTTATTCTTCAATATTTCGACTGCAATTTATAATCTGATATTTCACAGATGTCTGCGAGGAAACCATCGTCTATATAATAAAAAGCCCTGAAGCGCACACGATGTTGGGCTAGGACACCTTGCTGTTAATTATTTTAAATCGTGTAATCCATTATAAAGTTGTTGAGCCTGAACTTATAACGAATCATTTCACTACGCAGAACTTTACCCCCCTTTTATACATTACCGTCGTTTGAAATCCTAAATGTGCATTAACCATAGAATTTTATACTTGATTATTAAGTTGACATTAAATTGCTTGCCAATTTAAAGTGGAACGTTATTTTTTATGCCGTGACGTGGCGCTTGACTCATAGATCTTTTTGTAGATTTCAGCGTGACTTTAACCATCAAGTATTTAGTTTAAGAACATTTTTGGATGATACAGACTTAGTTTCAGTTAAACTAAAAGGTAATTTAAACCTCTATTGAAATGAATATTAAATATCTATGTAATTTGTCAGTAAGCTTTGAAAATGCAGCAGACGTGCGATATATAGTAGGCTATTCTTTTTTACGATATCAAAATATGGTTTTACTACATGCAGATATCAGAAACTACCAGGCAGGAAGTAGATCTTGACCTAAATAAATAACGTTTATAACGCATTTTATCTTCAAATATATATAAATGGATTTTATGCCAATAATATAGTGTATAACGATGATTGAAAAAAACATTCAAACCGAAACGATCTGGGTAGTTTGAAGATCTACTATATAGATCTATTCTATTTTAAAATAAATAGATCTAGAAGAAATATAGATCTATTCTATTTTAACTTCTAAACAGAAAGGTTTTGGGGAATTGGGTTGATGTTTTCTTTCTGTTTGTTTGTTTACAGTGGACAGTTTGATATTTTTTATTTTATTTTAAGATTATGATGGCAATGTGATTTTAGTGTCATCCAATGAAAATGCTGTATTTCTTAAAAATTATGTGTGTTAATTTTCCTAGAAGATCCAAAGTCGAATATTATATCAAATTCAATTCATAGTCGTCTTCCTATTTCATAGTACGTCATAGAACCGCGTTCATAAAATAGTCGTGACGTGATAAAGTGAATATTAAGGAAGCCAATAAAAGCTTGACATTAAGTATGTTAGTATTCGTCCTCAGTAGAAATTTGTGTCATTTAATTAAAACACTGTATTAAAAAATATCTGTGTTAATTTTCATAGAAGAGCAAAATTCGATACTATATGTAATTCTGTTCATAGACGCCTTCTAATTTTCATAATACTTCATAGTTCTAAACGATTTTGTACAAATAGTCATGGCGTAATAAAAGAATATTAATGAAGCCAAATAAAGCTTGACACTAAGTATATTACTATTAATTAGTATTCATCCGTAGCTGTTCTACAGAAATTAGTAAAATTTTCTTGTCGCTATCGCTCCCGTCAAAGTTTCTAATTTCTAAAAAAACAGCACGGATGAACACCTACAGTCATATATGTAGAATCTATGTAGATTCAACAATGAAATAAGTAATAAGGTGGCGGTTAAAGGAACACTAAATTGTATCGTAAACAAAGGGACAAATATTGTAAACTCATTGCCATCCACTGGAAGCCACAGTTTTCTCTCTTGATTAAGAATGAAGTTGAACATTGCGAATGTTTGCTTTTCATTTATTCTTTCAAATGTTTGATTCGCCTGAATATCACTATTTTAAGAAGCAAAAAGGCGGGAAACAATGAGTGTCACTCTCAAACACAAATATGTATTACTAATTGTGAAAATACCATGTATTTGATAACTTTATGAAAAATATAGCCACAAAAGCGAAGTTCTGATGCAAAATTGACTAAAATACATAAAATTGAAATGAGAGTTACAATCTAAATTTTGATTGAAATGAGAGTTACAATCTAAATTTTGATTTGATGAAATAAACACGTTATGCAAAGGGAACAACGTATGTTAAAGGGTGCCCTATCCTGTTTTTGTTTGGGGTCCTCCTAGGCTCCTTAATTGCCACCGGCTCTTGTTACTTGGTCGGGTGGAGGTTGCGTTCATTGAACGCCGCCTTTCCTTGTTGATCTTGTTTATCATATTTTATCTTTGCAAACAAATAGTAACTCGTGCCTGATCTTTTAAAGGACTCGTTAACTGATTAAGTCTATCTAGGCACTTAATTACTATTAATAAATGTTCTTATATTGCACTTTAGACCTGAGCGTTATTAAAAATGCCGAAGAAAAGGACAACTAAAGCTGCAACGGAAAAAAGCATTAAGAAACCTTACTCGAGGTCAGTTGACAGTGGCACATCTAGTGCTGGTAGTTCAACATCACAAAAGAGATCGGCAAACTTAACCTGGTTTCTTAAAATATACAAAGGTCTGGACGATTGGCATCTTCCAATATTTAAAGCTACACAAGAGTACACAAAAGCGAAGAATGTTTTGTATCCAGGAAGTGACAAGCACTTGACTGCTTCTCTTTGTTTTCCAGATGTTACTTATGTTGATTGCAACAAGAAATTGGAACCAATCTTTAATGATGATAAAGTTCTTGGATGGATCCATGAGAACAAGCTGTACAGTGAAGAAGCGAAAATAAAGTTCTTGTGCAAAAATTTCGAATCAGATTTCGCTAAGATAGCGTCTTTCGATCTGATGATATCTGCATGTGCCGGGATCGTTTCCAAGTCTTGTTGCAAATATGTGAAATCAGGTGGTTATTTCCTCGTCTCGGATGCCCACTTTGATGCTAGAGCAACATTTCTGAGACAGGATTACGAGTTAGAGGGAGTGTATGATATGGAAACAAGCAAGTTCCTAACAGGTGAAAATGATCTAGCAGGACATTTTCATACCAAGGAAGGAAAGCCTTTAACTGATAATGAAGTTGAAGAAAGTATGCAGAAACCTAAAGCTAAACGGTCCTTTAAACTTCAAAAGGAAGCAATGTTTTACCTGTTTAAGAAGGCCAAGTAACTTTTCTTGCTTGTATTACTGCATCTGCATGATTCTTTCATTGTAAATTCGGAGACAGTAGATTATAAAATACTCGATTTCTTAGGAATCAACCTTTTACCAACTCCATATTCCGACCATAGATCATGTTCATGTATATCTAAACTTGACATAACCATACATATTATATATACATTGTATAACTATACATATTATTTTTGATCTGCATTTAAACATTGTGAGGTTTGTAGATGTAATTAAATGCATAAGAATACCACATTGTTTTGTTGAAAATGCAGAAAGAGATTGTTTATATGTATTTTGAGCATCTGAACAATTGTACCCTTTCATTACTAGTATTATCAACTGTGAAGTGCAACATTCCTACTTTGTTATCGTCCCGACAGCTACGACCTCCACTTAAGCAATGTTATTTAACAAACGCGTGTTATCTACGTATTGTTGCCCTTCAAGAAGGTTGTCATTTTTAACTCCGTCAAGTGATGTCCATTTTCTGGTTAAATAGGGCTAAATATCAGGATCACTGTTGATGATAAATCATTTTTATATTGAACAATGCGACGCCATACAGTATGTTATTTGCTGAAAAAGGAGTCGAAAAAAGAGGTAATATTTTTAAGGCTTAATGGTCCTGAACGGTTTCATTATCGCAGTTCATGGTCTATGAAATTCTCAAAGTTTAAACTCAAGATCTCAGGTATCTGATTGACCAGTAAACTGTCACAGAAAATTCACTAACCAATTGTAATCCTGAGATTTGAGACAGAACTAGAGAAAAATGCTTTATAACTTCAAGACAAAGCTACCAATTCAGAGAGTAACGATTTGAATGATAAAAGACCTTAGTTTCTTGTGGGAAACGTCTTAAGATGACTATATAAAGTATCATGTTCGACAATTTTACTTTGTGTCTTGTGTAATCTGTATAATTTGTCAATCTTAATCTAGACGTTCTATTGGTTGAAATGAAAGTGCATACTTCCGTAAAAGTAACCGTTTTAATGCATATAATTATGAAACAGTCTGCGCTTTTAGCAGTCTTAACATTTCTAACTTTAAATAACTTACAAGTTCATGTGTTCCATAAAGATGAGAATAATAAATCTGATTGTTGTTTCTGTGCTGTGCGTCTTGTCATCGACGAAGGGGGATGATGGTCTTGAAATGTGCCCCGTGTCAAAAGACAAGGAGATTATAGAGCATTTGGTTAGAACAGAGATAAAGGTAGAGTCGATGTTACGGGAGACCAGGAAAACCAAGGAGCACGTATTGTTGCTGCTAGGGTATCCTAAGAAAGATTCGCAGAAATCTTTGGACGCGCTCAAAGAAACTCAGGATGCTCAAGCAGATCAACTTCGAGATGTTACTGAAAACAATGCTGACTTGGCAAGAAGGGTCTCGGTCGTAGAAGGTATGTTACTTATCAGTTGAATTTATCCTTCCGTGACTTACAATCTAAGCGTGTTACTTTTGACATTTAAAGGGACTCCACGTACTGAGGTTTTTGTACACGACTGGGCTGGAATTTTTTACGAGATTTATGTTCCGTTAAATGTAGGTTTAGACCAATAAAATATATCGTGCATAATTTCAGACCATTCGGTCTTGCTTATAATTATTCTTATTGTGAAAAATGCCCTTAAGCGTTGCAACGATTTTTTACTCGAATTTGGATAAGAAGAACAAAAATACGATTTTCAATCTACTTCCGAGTATTTTTTTCTGAATAGATTTTGCATATCTTTCTGTTTTAAGTGGCCCAGCTGATCTATGTAAAATTCAAATTTTAGGCTGTTGGACCTCAGTGGAGTTTCTTTAAAGAGATATATACAATGAAAGTCAACAAATCTGTTCTTGATGAAATAAAGCGGACAACATATATGAGCTAGCCGTGTCACGACAAAAACCAACATAGTGCGTTTGCGACCAGCATGGATCCAGACCAGCCTGCGCAGTCTGATCATGAATCCATGCTGTTCGCTATCAGTTTCTCTACTTGTAATAGGTTGGTAAGCAAACAGCATGGATCCTGATCAGACTGCGCGGATGCGCAAGCGGTCTGGATCCATGCTGGTCGCAAACCCATTATGTTGGTTTTGTCATGACGCGGCTATATAACCCATGTCCACTATAAAACCAGGCTTTTTAATTAAATATTACAGCTGTAATCGAGAATTAAGAAATATTTTCGATAAATTTTCGTGAGGGATATTAAAGAGTGCTGTTGATCAGTTTATCGATCGGATGGATAGTACTAGTGTTCGATGTTTTCATTCACTGCCAGCCACTTTTCGTCATTGTGTAAAACAAATATTTTTTCGTTTCTTCTCAGATACAGTTGCACCAGTGGCAGTGGTAGCGTTTGTAGCGAGACATTTGAAGAACGTAGCGATAGACAACGGTGAAACATTGGTCTTTTCCACGATCGTTTTCAACAGTGGTGCTGGCTATGATAAACAGTACCGGAATATTTACGGTTCCAGTAAGCGGTCTGTACCAATTCAACGTGCGACTGTGTATTTTTGTGAACACATTTGCTCATATTGAGATTGTTTCTGAAGATGTTATCATCACCAGGACGCGTATGGTTGACGAGGGGACCCGGTTTCATTCATGCAGTGAGCTTACTGGGTTTGCTGTTTTAAGTGTTGGGAAACGAGTAAGGGTAACAAGTTCGCTTTCAAGTGATGTAAAAACAAACTTCTGGTTTAGTCCTGGTATAGTATGGAACACATTCTCCGGGGTGTTGATTAACAGAGACAACTAACAATCGTGTTAGAACACTGCAGTACTGGATTTGTTGTTTGTTTGACATCAGTATCTTGCATTGACTAGTTGTTGTTGTTTCATTCAGACATGTTAAAGGTATAACCTAAACAAAAACAATTAAACTAAGCAAAAAAGACGCAAGTGCATAATTATAGAATGCACTTTGTCCAAAATTCACCAAAATTAATTGGGAATATATTAGTATTCTTTCTCGTGTGATATTGAAGTTATCCCGCGCTGTGAGTTGCAAAATACATGGCCTAATTTTTAAAAGCTTTAACAACATGACTCTTATACAGCTATAATTTTTATGAAAGACACTCAATTGACATTTCATAAGTTGTCTCGAAAATAGAAATATAGCTGTCAAGATAAAAGATTATTAAGATTATCATCCAAGGTAGTAATTTTAGTGCAAACTTTTAACACCTTTCAATGTATAAATCTATATCTGATGAAATATTTTATAAAAATTTCACAATAGTAAAATTCATGTATTTTATGTTTTATGTTCGTTCCAGAATGTCTGTGTAATTTAGTACATGTTTACATAAATAGACCAAAATATTTTGCTCCTATTTTAGTAGGTTTTTAGCGATGGTTTCAAGCATGTCCTACTTTCTTTCAATAAAAGAGATTGACGAATTTCTCTACTTCTTGATACTATGTAATCATTTTAATCACAATATAAACAATAATTTTAGAATAAAAGACAGGAAATATATATCTTTCTTACATTTGAGTTTGCAGTGTTTGTTTGTTTGATTGGGTTTTACGTCACACCGACACAGTATAGGTCATATGGCGACGTTCCAGCTTTACTGGTGGAGGAAGACCTCAGGTGCCCTTCCGTGCATTATTTCAGGCACGAACGGGCACCTGAGTAGAACCATCGACGTTCCGTAAGTTAGCTGGATAGCTTCCTCACATGAAAGAATCCAAAGTCCCTGTCGGGATTCGAACTCACAGCGGTGAGCGGCAAGTGGTTTGAACCACTCGGCCACGGACGCCCCACATTTGCAGTGTGCACACGTATTATTAGGCGGAATAGTAAATGAACATATAGGCACTTAGACAGGGAGAATTTTATTTATACATAATATGATCTTGTAATAGATAATAACAGAAACATTTTATGGGAAACTTGTAAGTTATCAGACTCTTTTTTTTAAATTATCATTCTCTGAATCGGGAGTATTTTTTACTATTTAAGATAAATTAAGAAACAAATATATATTCAATCTCATTAAAGCTAGGTCCATTTTATTTCTCATTTATTTTTATTTTTGGTATCTTGTAACAGTTTCCAAAAATTACCCATTTGTCTTATAGATGGAATATGTTTGCGGCCTTTGCTTTGTTAGCATATTAAATGAGTATTTAGTATGGAGGTCAAAATACTACTTTGTTGGCATTTTGTTACCGAAAATTATTACTTGAATCTTTTTTACTTTTCTTGAAAAATTAGTACATTTTTTTCTCAAGTTTGATTTCCTTGAACTAGTTAATTTGGCTCATATGGAGGTATCCCTAGCGGTAGCTCATTGAATAAGGTATGTAAGCCTATTGTGAGCGAGTGTGCAAGTTTCAAGTATTTGATCAATCGGAACACATCCGGCTATTATCAATAATAATTTATCCGTACTTTGGCGGAAACGGTCGAGAAGATGCGATTGGTATATTTGATGCAGTGAAAGAGAGCTGCAAGATGGCCGGAAACTGAAAAATGCATGTTATCAACAAGTATTTTATACGTGATAGTAAGTGTTTCCGAGTATCACTTAAAATACAAAAGTTGATTAAAAACTTGTTGACTTTAAGTGAATATGTTACATAATTTTCAAAATAATTTCTTTCAGAATCTATAGTTAAACTTTTACACAATATGACTAAAGTTTGGGAGAAGAAAACGTATACCAACTCCCCTTTGCATTCTATTCTTTTGAAGAAAAAAAATGGTACTTTAAATAAACCGAGCTAAAATAAACGTATTTCTAGTGTCCCAAATCTTGGACTCTGTTTGATTACAATTCTTTAAGGTTGTTTAGAGATAACGTTATTAGTACCAAGTATCAGATATAAGTTAGTGTGAAATGAAGACTTACCTGTGGATTTTGGTTTCATTTAGCCTCAAAATATTAGTTAAAGGTAAGTTATATACCTTTTAATGTTGCTTAAACAGTATTTTCCAATCAATGGAAAATAAAGTTTCCCCACATGATCTCGTACGGATTTTAGCTATAAAATAGTAACCGGCATGGATCAATCTCCACTCAGTGATCCCCCACCCCTTTATTCTACGGTATTCTTACTGTACTGGTCAAGGAAGTAACCGCTACGAGGAGCTTGGTTCTGGACATGGCACAAGTATGGTGGCTGATTTGGTACGCTTTTGTGCGTCTAGTTGGCGCTAGCGACAAAGCGCCAAACGGCGCGTTGTCGGACTTTCGTCTTGTCGTCCTGTCGCTAGCGACAACACGACAAAGCGCCAAACGGCGCGCTGTCGTCTTATCGTCCTGTCTCTAGCGCGGCACGTCAAACGGCGCGTTGTCGTGAGGCGCGTTGTCGCGATATCGCCCTGCCGCTTGGCTTATAAGCCAATCCTTCAATTTGAACCGAGCGACAATGTGACATCGTGACAACACGCCGCACGACAACGCGCCGTTTGGCGTGTCGCGCTAGAGAAAAGGCGGCAACGCGCCGTTTGTCATGTTGTCGCTTGCGCCAACACGCAACGCACAAAAGCGTACCAAATCAGCCACCATACACAAGACTGGAATGGCGTCCATGTTTTTTTTCCGTCAAATCAAACAAACTATTTTATAACCGAGAAAAAGAAGCACAGGATAATTTATCATAAGAATTAAGTAAAAACTAGAACTGTGTCCAAAGGACACGGATGCCCCCACTGACAACATATATATGGTATATAGTGAAAAAATCAACAAAGGGCCATAATTCAATTAAATTTGGTCGCAGCAAAAAATCCTTCCTTTACTTCCATCTACACATTAAGGTTGTTCATCCCTGCAAGTTTAAGCACAATCTGCCATCCGGTTTAAGAGGAGTTGCGTTCACAAAATTTCTATATGGTATATAGTGAAAAAATCAACAAAGGGCCATAATTCTGATAATTTGGTCGCAGCAAAAATTCCTTCCTTTACTACCATCTACACATTAAGGTTGTTCATCCCTGGAAGTTTAAGCAAAATCTGCCATCCGGTTTAAGAGGATCGAGTTGCGTTCACAAGATTTCGGGACGTACGGACGGACAGACGGACGGACAAGTGCAACGCTATATGCACCCCACTTTGTGGGGGCATAAAAATGTATAACTGTAATTATTCTTCTACTGAATCGAGTTCAGGTGATCGTTGTACAAACGATCCGATGTAGAATGATATAAATACAGGACTTCGGAACCGAACGAGAGGTTCGAGTGAAGGGAGGTATTCGAACGATCCGAGTTCGAGCAAACGAAGTTTTAACTGTAATTCTACCAGCGAAAATCCTTCCAAATGCTGTTTAATTTTTAGTAACTTGAATGCTCTTTATTATCAGAAACGTAAATGTTCTTTCATTATCCGTAACGTAAATGCTCGCACTATCAGTAACGTAAATGTTCTTGCATTATCAGCAACGTAAATGCTCTTTTATTATCAGCAACCTAAATGCTCTTTCATTGCTAGTAACGTAACTGCTCTTTCATTATTAGTAACGTAAATGCTCTCTCATTGTCAGTTACGTAAATGCTCTTTCATTACCAGTAACGTTAATGCTCTTTCATTATTAGTAACGTAAATGCTCTTTCATTATCAGTAACGTTAATGCTCTTTCATTATCAGTAAAGCAAATGCTCTCTTATTGTCAGTTACGTAAATGCTCTTTCATTGTCAGTAACGTTAATGCTCTTTCATTATCAGTAACGTAAATGCTCTTTCATTATCAGTATGTAAATGCTCTTTCATTATAAGAACGTAAACAGTCTTTCATTATAAGGTAACGTAAATGCTTTCTTATCAGTTGCGTAAATACTCTTTCATTATAAGTAACGTAAATGCTCTTTCATTATTAGTAACGTAATTGCTCTTTTATTAGTAACGTTAATGCTCTTTCATTATCAGTAACGCAGCTGAAATCGTTATATGTTCTTTTGTATTTTAACGGGAGCAGAAACAACAGCAACGTGTACATGTGGGGGTCCATCGGAAACACGTATTCAATGGGTGACATGTTGGTAGATGACCAGGTGTGCGGAGTTTGTGCCAATCATGGATTTGGCATACGGTGCTACGGAAGTCTAGATGGGACATGCGCGTTAAATAGTTGGTTAAATATTTAATTTTTAACTACGTTTAACATTTAAATACTAATAACTTACTCGCATGTGTTTAAACATTTTTGTACATAATTATAGCATTAGCATCTTTGTTTTAATGAAATAATACAACAGCACATGGAATTGACCCTTTTCTCCTATAACTGATATTTTTAAAGTGAAACTTAATTTGTATTGATTAACCCACAGTCTTTTTTATATTGGCACTGTTAATATTCACACAAATTAAAAGTTAAAGGAACTCAATTGAAGTTTTTTGACGTTACGGGACTGGAAAAAAAATTCCGAGATTTGTGAACAGATTAATGAGGATTTGGACCGCTAGCATGTGTGAAAATATTTAGGTCATTCCCTCTCTCCGTTAATCCCAAAACTCATTTTTATTGTGCATATGACCCAAAAATGAAAAGCGTTGTAACGCTTTTCACTCAAATTCGATCGAGAGTCGCACGAAAAATCGATACTCATTTTAATTATTGGTATATTTCTTTGTTTTTTGTTAACTCTGGGTATTTTTCTTTTTCTCTTCTGCAGAAGCTTTCCATCTTAAGTACTTCACTTTTGATATGTTTCAGATTGTAATGTTGTTAGGCAAATGGACCTTGGGTGGAGTTCCTTTAACATACAATTTTATTTATATTCTACAGGCACTGTGGCCAAGGCAGGAGACCCTGCATGCCTGTACAACTTGAAGATCTATTTAGTTGGAGATGTCTTTGCTACACTAGATGGTTGTAACAAGTGTCTTTGTACAGAACGTGGCATGCAGTGTACAATGAAGGCGTGCAGTTCAGCAGGATTTGGTACATATAATTTAAACCTTAACATATCGTGTTCGACCTTTGCAATTCGAAAGTATGGTGTGTTTTTATTGAACGTTCTAAAAATAGAAGCATGTGGAGTGGATAATTGAAAGCAGCACGCCTCCATATTCATGATTATTTTCGTGAAAATGTATTAAAAATAGAATATTGTCTTTGAATTTCACACGGCACGTTCAGTCCAATATAAAAGTTTTAAAAAAATAACCAAAAATAGCACTTACTGCGTTAGTCACGCAGTAGAAAATGGTAATAAATACTGTAAAATAAGTCCTTCAATGCCCTTTCCGTCAAACTTCGGATAAGAAGTTATAAATAAACTCTTGTAAATAATAGCTGAGAAGCTATGATTTGACCCAAGATAATGTGGATGGAAAAGCAGGCACCTTAAACCACTAGGCCTATGTTCTTCAAAGTGTGTTGACTTTTATATTTCCAGCAACGCCAAGTAAAGAGCCCATATACGGGGAATGCTTGTACAATGGTGGGTGGTACAGACATCAGACCCAGTGGTTGACACGTGATGGATGTAACACGTGTTACTGTCATTCTATTGGGAACTACCAAGGAGGTTACGAGTGCACAAAAAGTAAATGCCCTTGCAGTGCAGTAAACCAACCTGAAATCACGGGTTAATTTGGAACTGCAATACTTTTATAGAAATCATATGCTAAATAAAGTTAACCGAAAAATAAGTTAAGCTTATTTCTTTAAGTCTTAAAGACGTTGTTAAAGTCGTATGGCCACTAAAAATATGTAAATTTAAGATAGAATTTCTATCTGAAAGACCCCCGATTAACCTAACAATGACAAATGAATGCCATTGTCTTATATAATTAGGGAAAATCTGGAGACATTCCAAATATTACACTTTGCACGTGAGTAACTCTGAAAAGGCTTGAAAATTCTCTCCCTTTAAGAATGGGAAAAACTATCCATTCTATGGATAAAAGGTATTGTTTTCTTCTTAACCTACTGAATTCGCCACATCACTTTACGGTATTGATCAAAAGAAGTGGAGAAGTTGCTGTTGCAGATTGTTTGGCTATGATCAAGAGCATGTACACTTCAACCAACAAATAGTTGTATTTTTGTCGTTGTTGTTTTATTTGGTTGAGTTTTACATCGCAACAAGTGTTAACGTTACATAGCGAATGCTTTACTGTTTGAAGAAGACCTTGGATACATCCGTGAATTATTTCAGGCACAAACGGGCACCACAGCAGAACCACCGACATTCCGTAAAGAAAGCTAGATAACTTCTTCACATGAAAGAATCCTGGCGTAATTTGAACACACAACGGTGAGGGAAAATTGGCTTGCAGTCAATGACCTTAACCACTGGACTACGGACGCCCGCTCTGATAAAGAATGACTTAATAACACAGATCAACAATGTATAAGGTTATCACATTATTTTATTTCTTTTTTAAAATATCTCATTTTTCTTGTATCAATTTGTAGCATACAATATTTCTTCCCCCTTTTTCTGCAATGAGTGTAACATGCTATACAATACATGTTACAGTCTTAACAGACGGAAGAATATGAACCTATAAAATAAACACTGAACATTTTTCTACACACCAACAAAGACAAAAAAACATCGTTTTTGTCTACGCTTTCACAACATTGATCAATGGAAGACATTAAAATACACTGGTGATATGGCATACCAAAAATTGGCCATGAATAAAAGAGCTACTAAAACTGTTTTTGTCAAGTAAAACAAAATAGGTCCATTTTTATTGTCTTAAAACAAAGGACTTTTTAACTTTGACACAGTGTAAAATTTTTTTTTTATAACCATCTGCCAAGAGTTAACATAAGTGTGTTAAATTGCAAATCGTTAACCAGTTTTGGAATAAAATTAGGAGTAAAATCCCCCCTTACTATATTAACTGATCTGGAGCACCGAGTTATTAATATTTTAATAAGTTTTAATTTGCTGAATTGATAAATTTAACCACAGGTTTGACAGAATGCTCATCTGATCTCCTACATTATTTCATATCCGTTAAAAAAAAACGATTTTTTTAAATAAAGGCAAAACAACTTTTTTCTTTTGGGCATCTGAAAGTTAACCTCTTACAGTTTCCAAAAATTACCCATTTTTCTTATAGATAAACTATAGATCTATGCGTCCTTTGCTTTGTTGGCAATTATATAATTATAATGAATAAGTATTTAGTATTGATGTTAAAATACTACTTTATTTGCATGTTGTTACCTTTATAACAACATGAAAATTATTAGTATTACTTGAATCTTTTTTACTTTTCTTAAATTTTTTGTACATTTTTCTCTCAAGTTTGATTTCCTTGAACTATTTTGGCTCATATGGAGGTATGTAGCTTATTGAATAAGGTATGTAAGCCTATATATTGTGAGCGAGTGTACAAGTTTCTAGTATTTGATCAATCGGAACACCTCGGCTATTAACAATAATAATTTATCCGTACTTTGGCGGAAAGGGTCGAGAAGATACGATTTGTATATTTGATGCATGTGAAAGCATGTGAAAGAGAGCTACAAAATGGTCGGAAACTGAAGAATGCATGTTATCAACAAATATTTTAAATGTGATAATACACACAGAAACATGTCAAGTACTTGTTTTCGGAGTATCACAAATACGAGGGTTGATTAAAAAAATTGTGAGCCTCAATATGTAGATTTGACTTTGGGTCAACATGTTGCATAATTTTCAACATAATTTTTTTCATAATCTATAGATACACTTTACCACAATTAATATGGATGAAGTTTGGAGAAGACGACATATTAACTCCCCTTTGCATTCTTTTAAAGAGTAAAGGTGCTTTAAAAATAAACGTATTTCAAGTGTCCCAAATGTTGGACTCATTTGTTTGTTTACAAGTGCTATATACGAGGGTGCATCAATAAATTCGTAAATTTATTCAATAGCGGAGAAATGCTTTAATTCAAGTACCTAAAATGATTACTTATTCTCAAAGTAACGCCCCATGCACGAATTGCACTTGTCCCATCTCTCGACCCCTGACTCGAACACGTGTTGTAGCCCGTCACGTGACATCTCCCGCAGCTGTCTGTCCACGGCACATCTCAGTTCCTCTCTTGACCACGAAGACTGTTAGGGCCGTAGGGTGGGTGCGGTAACAGTTCGACGTCGAGTTTTTCTAGTGTATCCATGACAACGTGGCTTCAACATAGGTGTTCGGTGCGTTGATGGGTCACCATCCCCGGGCCCCACCCCCTCAGTCACTCTACAACCCTCCTACCTCTCTAAACCATGTAAACTGCAGTATTTTTTTTTCATTTGAAACATGTTTTAATATTTACTAAATGCTTTTAATTCAATTTTCTTCATGGACTTGAATGGCTCGGCGCGTTGTCGTGATGTAATATGAATCCGGAATTAAGGTATTAGCACCCTAATGCATTACCTCCGCGTTGAAGAGTATTCAAATAGGCTAGAATTACTGTTAACTACATTGAAAATGAGGGCCATGGGTTCAATCCCCAGACGGGTCAACTTTTTTTTTCTTTCTTTTTTTCTTTTAACATTATTTATGTATCTCTCATGTCCCATATGGAAAGAAAAAAGTGTTTAATTTTGAATTTTTAATTTATATAGGTATTTATTGGCTAAATTATGCTAAATCTAGTAATAAATATGGTACCTGATATTTTCAAAGTGTAATATAATCAAAACTAGACGGTAAAAGTATTTCATATTTTACAAGATCAACCAATATACTTTTTAAAAAATTTAGGGAAACTTAAAAACAGGCACTCATTTGGGTAAATTTTAAGAATTATTTTAATTAGGCTCCCTTAGTAGAAAAATGGTCAGACATGTGGTAAAAATGGGTGGGGTAGGGTAACATTTTTATACAGATTTCATAAATTTTAAGTAGAAACCATAATTTTGCTTATGTGGATTGTTAGCTGAATGGTACTATTTGTTTCTTACCAAAAATTCATGGGAAAACATTTTTCATCAGAATGTTATTGCAGATTATTTAAAGGTTCCTCATTTCTAAAAAAGGGCCCTCATAACATCCTAGCTTGAGTTCAGAAAAGTGGCCATAACTTGATTTCCGTACGGTAAACTTTGTTTAAATTTTGCATACAGGCGTACTTTAAGGTATACATCTGACCTATGATGTCATTTCTTTAGTTCCTGATAGTGCCCATTAGGGTCCTAATACCTTAAGTAGATCTGGGCGCTTTCTCATTACTGCCGCCATGATTTCCGTTCTTAGTAATGCTGCAGTGACTGTCGTTTTCGGAAGAGACTGGCATGCGAGCAGTACCCGTACTAAAATCGTAGTTACTTAAAAATTATTTCTTTTTCAGCTCACACACAAATTTGAATTGTTGAAACGACCATTTCCTCAGAGGTGAATGTCATTCAGGATATCTATAGAGCGTACACTAAACACTGGTGTCTATTACCCGGTACAGTTACCCCAACGCGTTCGCATGCAATGCCTGCTTGTATGCATGATATTTTACCTATTAAAGTCATAAAATTATTTTATTAGTAATACTGTATAGGTCGAAATTCTGATAATTTAACAGGTTTTCATCGCATTGCCTACATATCTGTACACAGGTGGTATAAGTGGAAAACCCTTAAATAGGCCTCATATGTAAATATTTTTGCGCATGCGCGCAAGGACGGAATCCCCCAACGTTTACAAGGTCACGTTTTGACAACACACAGGGGAAAGTGCTTTTTGTACATATTGCCGAACTGACACATAAATTTTGTCTCGTTCATACATCTGCTTGATTTGATATAAATTTTTAAATGCAAGTAAAATCAAGCATTTAAACGAAAAATACAGGTACTGCTTCTGTCGCATGCCAGAACTCCGTATGTATCACAAAATACAATGGCCATGTAACTTTCCCAGCTGACTTGGAAATTATCGCTTTTGTAGGGGAAGGCAAGGAAAGATGCTGCCAGACAGAACTCTGACGCTTGCTTTCCGGTTCAAAAAGTGAATACACGTTTCATCACATGATATCACTCGATTTAAGGAAAGTAATCGTCTTAATTCTTAACGATACCTCCTGTCGCATTGCTGACACATTTTCACCCTTGCTGTACCCCCATCTGCTTCGACGTCAACAAACGAGGTACCCATCTTGCCGAAACGCGGTGCATTCCTAATCTATATCAGTCATAATGCCCTGAGCTGTACCATATGAAATAGCGAACTTATCTGCTACGTGCTCCACACTTACTCATCTTTCTCGGAGTACGTACTCCTGAATGGCACCCACTGATTCTTCATCTGTTACAGACACTGGTCTACCTGCAAGACTGTCGTCTTCAGTTGCCTCTATACCGTCTTTAAACCGCTTCATCGACTTTGAAATGGCACCTTATGACAGAGCAGCCTCTCCGTAAACTTTTTGCAAATCTTCACGAATACGGAAAAAGACTTTCCGAGTTTTGTGTAAAACTTTATAACGATGCGCTGTTCGTTGACGCTGTGCGACGCCATTTTCGAATGGACGCCCATAATGTGACGTCATTTACGGTTTATGACGTTATAAGTGATGACGCCAAAGTTGTGTACATACTACGATTCAATTTGAAATAATCTGTTTACACAGCATTTAAAGTTTCATTTTAAACGGACCAGCAGTTTTGACGCTATTGAATTAGTTTACAAATTTATTGATGCACCCTCGTATATATACATGTATAGTCTAAGGTTATCTTGCGCCAATAAAAAGATAACGTTGATATTACAAGTGCAAGACTTGGTATCAAAAACAAGTAAAATTGTAAAATGAAGGCTTACCTGTGGATTTTGGTTTCATTTAGCCTTCAAATATTAATAAATGGTAAGTTTTATGTGTCTTAATATGTTGTTTAAACAGTATTTTCAATCAATGGAAAATAAAGTTTCCGCACGAATTTTAGATAGGCTCGAGGACAGATTTTATAAAAAGCAAAACCCGAGATGGCATGATGTTCTGGATATGGCACAAGACCGGGACGGCGTCCATGTTTTTCGTCGTGTGACGGTATTTGAAGAAGAAAAAAACTTGATCTTATTCATATAAATTAAATAAACTCTTCTAGGCGAGATAAAGATGCAGAGAATAATTTAACATTAGAATTAAATGCGATCGTACAATAGTCTATAGTTACGTAATTAGAGGATATTGAATGAGTGTAAGTTCAATACTGAATTTATTGCACTCGTTGAATAAAATTATATTATGCGAGCCTCTGGCGAGCATAATATTATTTTATTCAACGAGTGCAATAAATTCAGTAATGAACTTACACGAATTTAATATTCTATTTATCACATACCCAAAATAAAGATCGTTTAAAGTAAAATAAGAGTCATTTTTCATTGACGCATCTATAGTAGGCCTATAACGCTAACATTTAGCGCGTCTTTACACTATGTTTGTATAACGCTAATGACGTCACGTCAAAATATATGCACGGCCGTGCAATACCATATTTACGGAGTCGCAAAATCGGCACGGGTGTGTGATAAATGTTCTTTCGTTATAAGTAACGTAAATGCTTTTTGGTTTTTAGTAATGTAAATGTTGTTTCATTATTAGTAACGTTAATGCTCTTTCGTTATTACTTAACGTAAATGCTCTCCGTAATTAGTAACGTAAATGCTGTTTCATTATTAGTAACGTAAATGCTGTTTTATTTTTAGTAACGTAAATATGTAAATGGTGTTTCATTATTAGTAACGTAAAAGCTGTTTCATTATTAGTAACGTAAATGCTATTTCATTATTAGTAACGTAAATACTGTTTCATTATTAGTAACGTAAATACGTAAATGCTGTTTAATTATTAGTAACATAAAAGCTGTTTCATTATTAGTAACGTAAATGCTGTTTCATTATTACTCCAACCAGTATAAGTCTGTCCCAATCAAAATGGAAATGAACTTTTGCCTGGTATGTTCTCTTATTAGCGATGGTGCTAGTTAAAATAGACACTATGGACACAAGCAAAGCAATGTGAAGCAGTTCCCCTTTCGTACCAAGTTTTGCATTATTATTAATTTTTTGCGTGCTATTTCTAGCGCGAGTTTCTGTTGTTGATGTTCGATCTTACGAATATTTTTTAAGAACGGACATCGAGCCCGAAATAAGAAGGATAACATATTGTATACCATCGGACCTGGTCATTTTAATTATTTTTGAATCTAGACTTGATATATGTTAATGGAAAAACTACAGAATTAAGTAAATTAAACATAAGCTATAATAATTAACGGGTTATTATTTTATTTTTCTTTAATATTCATGGCCGTTGATCATTCTTTCCTTGTCATATATATAACTGTATGATATATTTATGATATATAGTGTTATTCTGTTTAGTTTACTTACATACGAAGGAAGGTCGAAGAAGAATTTTTTTTAGTCTTCTAGTGCTCCTGTTCCCCTATGACGCGTTGCAGTATAGTCAAGATACGCGCTTGATTGATAAGCTATCTAAAGGCCTCAACAGACGGTAGGATTTAGTTGTACAACAATAACAAGTAGAGATTTTGATGCTAAAGCATCAAGTCGCCGGATAGAAAAATGATTGTATTATCATAAATATAAGAAAATATAAGTTTAATGGTTCAAGTATAAAAATAAGAGGAACAATGAGTTGAGTAATGTTTGCCACTGAGGCTTAATTGTAAGGCAAGTGCTATGCTGGTAATTCTTCTTGTAATTTTACTTTATACATATACTGTTGTACCATACATTGAAATCCGTATAGGTTACTAGTTCAGATTCAGATAATTACCGACAAATAATTACCGATCATCGAATATTTGCAAAGTGACGATGAAAATATATATGTTTAATTATTACATGAAACAATACAATTTTATTGTAAAAGTGTTGTACATCATTATTATGTGCTATAGAAAAAATATATAATTTACTTGAAATCAATACACGTATTCCAATCGTTACATACGATATATAAAATTAACGTTTAATTGCCTTTCAGTGCGATAAACTATCAACACAAAGATAGTTTATTATTTTTTTCTATGTATCTAATACAATTCCGGACCCCTGACGTCATACCGTTTTGGAAACCTGCGTGACGGAAACCGACGGAATATACCGAAATCAACGATTACCATTATATATTTCAATAATGTGCTTCTTAAGCATAACATTATTTTGGGATGTTCAACCTAAACTAAACAATTGAACTTTCTTGTCGAATGTTTGACAGAAAGGGCTACCAAGAAGAAAGGAAAAGGTTTTGAAAATGTATTTTTAATGTAAACAGGTTTCTCTAATGATATAAAGTATGAACCTGATTAATGAAAAATAACTTATATGTAATTATCTGTACAAAATTACAATGATTTACATCTTATCAGTTACCACCATTAACAAGTTACCTGTCTTATCAGCAATCCGTAACTATTTATAGATTTTATAACGATATACAACATATATAAACATGTAGTCACGTGATTCTTACGAAAGACCAAGGAGCATTTGTTTATAATTAGATAAAATAATGTAATATAAAAGGTCTCATAAAAAATAAACAACCAAATAATTCTAAAGTGTCATTTCAAATATCATTCATGATTTATATATTATAAAATAGCAATGCTTGACACACAGAAAAAAGTAAAAGTATCTCTAATATTCAATGACTGATCCTTGGGGATACGTTATTGATTCATTTTATGAAAATTGTAATGTTGCTTTTTAAGACGTCAATATGTGCATATTTCATTCCACTGAGCAAAGTTATCATATGTTTGATTTTTTGTGATTACTGAAAAATAATTGTTGTCTTTAACTGTTCAATGTTTGATATGCTTTTATTTTCAGATTTTAAGGGCTTCTCCTACCATAGGTATAATATTAAACTATTACAAATATAGTCGCCGGTTTCTACCGGCGACTAATTAGAGATAAGATGTACAATTTTCAAAGCAATACAACACTTGCATTCAAACCGTTATTCTGCACTGTAGGAATCATCTCAGGTTTCCCTAAAAAAATTCTCTCCCAATTGATCCCTTACATACTTTACTCACTAAATATGTTTTTTTCTCTCCATGAGTAATGATTGAAACAAAAAAAATGTTTTTTTTTTAATGTGCAGCCTGACCGAGACTCAAACGTGAGACCCTCGGAATACCGTACTGCGGTTCTACTGACTGAGCTGTCCGGCCGCCTACAAACTACCTCCCGTGATTAGAGAACAGTTCAATACCGTGGCATAATCATTTCCGGAACAATTTGGGATTCGAACATACCACAACTTTGGGTCTCCAACATCATTTTACCCCATCTTGATACTATGTTTACCTTTTAGCCCTAATTGTTCTGGAATTTCATTCATTACACCCATTATCAGGAGATAATTTGGTAATCTGTTACTTGTCATTGTGGAAGGTCTGTAGAAATCTGTACGACAAGATTTTCAAAATAGAACATGTCCTATCCCTTACATCTAGACTTAAGGTTTACGAATTCAAGAAATAGTAGCATTCACACATTAAGATTTGCCTGTACATCTTAGTTTAAATTGGTGTTGTACTTCAAAATACTACCGTCTGTTGAGGCCTTAATTTAATCACTTCATTGCCCTGCTATTTCTCTTAAAAATGAATATGAAATACGACAGAATATCAGCATAATTACATGTAGATCTATAAAAATCTGTTGTTTGTTTAATATTATAAAGTGGTATTTCACTTCAAATGGTTTCAATTGGGCAATATTTAGTTTGCTAGTAAAATTACCCTTTTGACACCAACTTTGTTCTCATTTTTTCATTTTAAATGATAACATTTAAATATTGATCAGTTAGTGAATAACAAAAATCAAATTTTTATAATAACTGAGAACTTGTACGTGTGTGAGACGAACCCTAAATGACGTCAGTATGGACGTCTCCATTTTGAAATGGACGTCACGTCAGGTTACAACGTAAGTCAACGGGAAAAAGTTTAAACATTTTGATCATATTACTGACTTCATGCCTAGAGATATTGATGTCCGGTTTAATATGACATTAATTTAAATGATTTTACTATTATATTTAACAAAAAATGGCAGATTCAAATTTGGTGGGACAGACTAGTAACGTAAATGCTCTTTCATTATTAGTAACCTAGCTAAAATACATGTCTTAAACAACAGCAACGTGTACATGTGGGTCAATCGGAAGCACGTACAAAAAGGGTGACATATTGGTAGATGATCAAGTATGCGGAGTTTGTCTCAGTTATGGATTTGGCATACGGTGCTACGGAAGTGTAGGGACATGCGCTTTAAATGGTTGGTTTAATGTTTATTCTACGTTTAACATTTAAATACTAATGGTTAATTGCATTTGTTACATATATCATAAGCATCTCTTTTCTAATAAAATGATACAACAATCCGGGACTTTACTTGATATATGTTTCAGATTTTTAGATTTATTGGACCTCAGTGGAGTTCCTTTAACATACAATTTTATTTACATTTCTACAGGCACTGTGGCCAAAGCAGGTGACCCTGCATGTATGTACAACTTTAAGATATATTTAGTTGGAGAGGTCTTTGCTACGCTAGATGGTTGTAACAAATGTCTTTGTACAGAAAATGGCATGCAGTGTACAATGAAGGCGTGTAGTTCAGCAGGATTTAGTAAATATAATTAAAAACTTAACATGTCGTGTTCGAACTTTGCAATTCGGAAGTTTGGGGTGTTTTTTTTATTGAACATCCTATAAATAGTTAGCATGTGTAGCGCCGATATATGTCCAAACGTCGAAAAATGTCCAAACGACGATAAATGTCCAAAAATTGACGATAAATGTCTCAATCGCCGATAAATGTCCAAAACTCCTTTAACGATAAATGTCCAAAAATTAACGAAAAATGTCGCAACAAATTAGGTGCTCATAAATGTCCAAATCGGTTAACGATAAATGTCTCAACTTTTCATATGTTAATTTGTAATTTATTGTATTGGATACTGTAACAGTCTATCCAACTAACCCGTGATTTTTACCCTCTGGTTTACCCCCGACGTAAAATGTATCATACATTATTGTACATGGCCAGTTGCAGGTCCGGATGGGGCGCGGGGGGGGGGGGGGCATGTGCCTTCTTAACTCACCGAAGCAATACGTTTTAGCATTGTTTGTGTTCTTCAATATTTTTGTGCCCCATATAGCGTTGTCATTGTCCGTCCGAGTGTCTAAGGCCCGTATTCATCAGAATCGATACTTACACTCACACTCAATGAGTAAATCCCATATAATTGTCTAACGGTCAAGACAGTCCTCAACCTTTCAGTAAAGTGGTATTCAGGTTATAAGGTAAGTGTCGAGTGAACTCAGGAAAGTTGAGAATCTGTGAGATTAGGAGGGGGCTACCTTGAGGTGTTCTCAATAAAATAATTCTGAATTCCACTAAGTTTTAAGTATTGATTTTGAATTAATTTCGTCCCATATAGATATACATTTAAGTACATCATATACGCGAACTGACAGTATTTGAGGAAATAAATGTTGAAAAAATATACTTAAGGAAAGAGATGATCCCATTAAATTAATGTCAGAAGTTAAATTTTTTAACCGGAATGATACAAGTAGTATTCAGCTAGAGAGATATCAGTACATGTACTTATGCCAAAAAGAAGTGAATTTATACGATTATAAGTTAGAAATTTTTTTGAACTTCCATTTATCCATGAAAATAGCTGTTCCTCTGTTTGTCAATGTGACCGACGATGATTCTGGACTCAAGTCTTCGGACGATTTGTCGTATGCGTCTAAATAAAGGCCTATATAAAGTTGCATGCCTGCAGATGAGTAAAAATATTTCAATAAAATCAAACTTTTTGAGAAAGATGTACTAAGATTTTTGGAAAAGTAAAATGTTTTAAGATTCAAGTAATTTTTGTTATGTGCGCTTAATGATTGATTTTTCAGTATTTACAATATATTTATACTGCGTTACTAACGCAGTAAGGGCTATTTATGCATATTTTGACCACTTTTTTGGTAATTTACGAGGGACGTAAGTGCCATTGATAATGTGTAAATTGCTGATAATGTGTAAATTGCTTCATATTGGTAATTTCACAATATTGTACATTAAAATACATTTTCAAAATTTTCATGAAAATTAGCATGAATCTGGAGGCGTCCGCTTTAAACAAATGCCATTAAGTTACTTATTCTTTTGTTTTTGTAATTTTAAAAATAACAGTTAGATACAAAAAATAGCACACTGTTTGAATTTTGGGATTGACACAGAATTCCCAATCTATATATTTAGAAATATTTCAAAGGAAACATGACAGAAAACATAATTTCATGGCGTCATAAATAACCATGGTATAAAGTAAACTTTGGTGAGGTCTGACTATTTTAATTAATAAAAAAAAAATCGACGTAGCAAAACAATATCTTTAACATTTGTTTAGCATGATTTATATACTTGGGATTTTTGTGGAGGGGGGAGGCTGGATATGAACAAAATCATTAAAATGATAAAGATATTCTATATCTGCAATCACAAACAACACATATTTAAATAAAGCCATCTTATTAACGGGACGTTTTGCCTCATTCCTTTCTAATGCTTCAGAAAAAATATATAAAGACTATTTAAAGTTGCCCTTAACATGCAGTAATGTGCAATGAAGATAGGAAAATGTAAACCATGTAGTACTTTGACTTCTATACAAAATGATAATGCACTATGATTATACTCTTTGCATAAATAGGTTAGTTCAGAACAAGATATCAAGAATTGAAAAAAAAAGAGAAGAAAAAATGATATAATTACTGAGGCACAAAATTATTATGGGCCTTTAAAATGTCAAAAGATTATCAAGAAAAGGAAACGGAAGCGTTTATTGAAAATTCTTTTTATTTTCATTATAAATGGATGCTACTTTCAAAATAAAGTTTACGCTATTGATTTGTTATTTTTCCTCAGTTCTTAATGCCTTTCAGAAGCATTTCACTACTTTCTTTCGCTTCCTTTTTATGTCCTGTCTTTCAGGTTTTCCAACATTCAGTTGTTGCTATTCTGGCATTTACTACTTGAAAACTATTTAATTCTCTTTAAATTTCTCTCCATGCTTTTAATTTATCGAATACAAATTTAAAATCATGTTTGTTTTCTTTCACATTTAGATTTTAATAATTAATTATTTTCCATTTTTTTCCACTTCGGTGAAATACACTCTTTTACACAACATGGTAACATTTTTCCAATGTAAATTGAGTGATGTTATGCAATAAAACCGATCGGTCAACTTTTGAAGTCTTTCTCACGAGAGGTAAGGTTGAGTGAACAAAATGAATACCACTTTGCGCATCGTGAGTTACTTACCCTAAGTCTACTCCAGCGTTACTTGAGGTGACCTTTCGTGAGTCCAACTCGAGATTGAGATTAAGACGGGCCTAAGTGTCCGTCCCGAAAGTTTGTGAACGGTATAGGGGCGTGGACAGAGTTGCATATTCCTTTACTGTCAAGTTAAGAAAAATATGCAACTCTATCTGGCAAACAAACAGTTAACCTGTATAAACCATGTGAGCTAATCGAGGCGTTAACTGCTTTGACAGTTAAAATCTGACCTACTGATTCAACAGCGAACAGTGCAGACCTTGACAGGATGACGCATTTGCTTGTCGGGAATATAGTTCGACAATGGTCGTTATAAGCATATACGCAACACGTGTTAAATGGGGTTTGTGACTTTTCTCTTTAGTGCTGCGAAGACGGTCCTTCTCATGCTACATTGATTTAAGACATTTGTATTTGATTATTACTCATTCGCGCGTGGTGGACTGAACGCCACTGCGGGGCCACCGCCTTATAAATACAGAGTTTTGGAAGGCTACTTACATGTATCCCTCCAGTGTCGACCCAGATCAGTTTGCACGCAAATGCGTCACCAGATGAGGGTATGCGCTATTAAACACCAGTAATTGGTAGTTAAGGTTTTGTATGTCATCTACTAGTCATGACCAACCTCCACACCAAATATGAGGACCATCAGCCAAAGCATTGTCTAGTTATTGAGCGGAAATGGCATGGTCTACGGACCGACGGACCGACCGACCGACATGGGCAAAGCAATATACCCCCACTTCTTCGAAGGGGGGCATACTTACTTATTGTATTTGACTTTTTTTATCGTTGGTACCGGTTTCCCATATGACCAACGTCCCCTGAAAATTGTTAGTATATTATTTTTCGGGGGATAGTGCATGATACAGAAGACGCCCCGTTCCAGAGGCGACCCTGGTTCTTTTAAGTGCCCGGTGTAAAGCACCAGTACAATGCACATCGGTTTAACTTATTTCTTTTCCCTTTTAATAGTAAGGGAGATAGACTGTATCCAACAATCAACTTATTTTCAAATACATTTTTTTAACTTTTTTAACAATCTCACAAGCATCCCGCTAGAGTCCCGGTGGTCGGTCGGTGATCCAGGAACGACCGGGGTACGTCCGTAACTCTGTCGGCAACGTTCGGGATGATGAAGGGCTCTGCTGGGGCTCTAACGGTGATTGCCGGCACTCTATCTGACCGTACCGGGGCTCTGCCGGGATCATCCGGGAATATGCCGACATCATCCAAGGCTGTGCTAGCCTGGATCTCAGTTTTTATGATCTCTTTGTTCGAAGACTAAACAGCGTTTGAATATCGTGTTAGGTCATCCGTCGTCCACTTACTATCTGCATTATCCGTAGTTTCAACTGGACTCTGGATGGATGGCCCGGAGTTCATCCTGGTTGTTATAAGTATGGAAATTGGGTATCGCCGTAGTGCTACCGGGGTTATATAGACTGCAACAATATTTTCATCCCGGATCGTTTTGGGTGGTCCTGGGCTTTGCCGGGATGCTGGTGAGAACGCTACTTAAATCGGTACTTTTAATCCCTATGGAAACCTTTATAACTGACTGATGCATTACTGTTGATCATAGAAATAAGTGCAATTAACATATGAAAAGTTGAGACATTTATCGTTTACCGATTTGGACATTTATGAGCACCTAATTTGTTGCGACATTTTTCGTAAATTTTTGGACATTTATCGTTAAAGGAGTTTTGGACATTTATCGGCGATTGAGACATTTATCGTCAATTTTTGGACATTTATCGTCGTTTGGACATTTTTCGACGTTTGGACATATATCGGCGCTACAAGCATGTTTAGTGGAGAATTTCAAGCAGCACGCTTCCATATTTGTGCTTATTTTTATGAAAATTTTGAAAAAGTATTGAAAAAATAAAATATTGTCACATTACAAACAGCACATTCAATCCAAGTAAATTATCAAATAAATGTCAAAACATGCAAAAATAGCATTTACTGTGTTAGTCATGCAGTAGGAATATTATGGTAATAAATACTGCAAAATCAGTCATTCATTGCATATAACATAATTTATCAATCATTACATGTACTTGAATTGTGATTTTTTTTCTTTTCTTAAAGTATTAGTTCATTTTTCTCAAAGCTGATTTTCTTAAAATGTTGCACATTTAAACATGTCTACCCTTAATTGGTCAAACATTTGCTCACTTTTATTATAAATACCTTTGGGTTCCTTTCCTCATTTATATTATGTTAAAAGTAATTCAAACCTCGAAATTGCTTCGGTTGTATTAAAGGAACTCCACTGTGGTTCATAAGCCTCAAGTCATAAAATTTTAATTTCTCACATAGATCAACTGGTGCACCTAAAACGGAAATATATACAAAAGATAATAAGAAATATACCAAGAAATACACTGAAAATCGTATGTTTGTGTTATTCTCAGTCCGATTTGAGTGAAAAGCGTTTAAACGCTTTTCAATTTCAATTTTTGACAATTTAAACAATCATTCTGGAAAAACGAAGCGAGCTAATGATCTGAAAATTTGCACATAAATTGTTGGTATAGACCTACATCAGATGAAGTAATTATCTCAAAAAATATTTCCAGTCCCGTCATGTCAAAAACCCTCAATAGAGTCCCTTTAAAATCTATAATAATTTGTACAACGTTATTGTGGACGTCAAAAAAGTGCAAATCTTAACAATATGTCTGTTCTCGAGGTTATAACACATTTATTTCTTCTGAAATCTTGAATCATAGGATTTCCATTGGCTAAATTACATCTTTGCTGGTTTCGACCAATTAGGTTCTGTGATCTAAGTTTGAGATTAGAAACTTCCTTATAACCCCGGACCTTTGTGTCATATGAGGGAACATGGTTTTGAGACTAATTAAAACCAATCGCATCTTCCCGGCCCTTTACGTCAAACTCCGGTAATAAAATCTTGTAAATACATGTAATAGTCAAGGAGTTCCGATATTAGACTCGAACCAAAGATAATGGGATTTGAAAGGTAGGCACCTATAACCACTAAGCCTTCGTTCCTCATTGTGTTTACTTTTATATTTCTAGCAACGCCATCTGATTACGGGGGAGAATGCTTGTACAATAATGGATATTACAAACGTCATACCCAGTGGATGGCACGTGATGGATGTAACACGTGTTACTGTCATTATATTGGGAGCTACCAGGAAGCTTATGAGTGCACAACAAGTACATGCCCTTGCAATGCGGTAAACCAACCTGAAATCACGGGTTAATTTGGAACTGCTATACTTTTATAGAAATCATATGCTAAATAAAAATAAGTTAAGCTTATTTCTTTAAGTCTTAAAGACGTTGTTAAAGTCGTATGGCCACTTAAAATATGAAATTAAGACTTTCTATTTGAAAGACCCCGATTAACCTAACAATCACAAATGAATGCCATTGGCTTATATAATTAGGGAAAATCTGGAGACGTTCCAAATATTACACTTTGCACGTGAGTAACTCTGATAAGGTTTGAAAATTCTCTCCTTTTAAGAATAGGAAAATCTATCCTTTCTATAGATTGAAGGTTTTGTTTTCGTCTTAACCTAACCTAACGCCACGTCACGTTAACGTATTGATCAAGAGAAGTGGAGAAGTTGCTGTTGCAGATTGTTTGGATATACTCAAGTACACTTCAACAAAAAGGGTGTTTTTTTGTTTGTTTGTTTTTTGGAGGGAAGGGGGTGCGTTGGGGGCGGGGGTGTGTTTAAGTACTAGCAAGTGTCATGGTTATATAGCGAATTTCCAGCTTTACTGTTTTAGGAAGACCTCGGGTTCCTTCGTAAATTATTTCAGGCACGAACGGGTAGAACCACCGACATTCCGGATAGCTTTCCTCATATGAAAGAATCCTGGCGAGATTTGAACACACAACGGTGTGGGACAATCGGTTTAAAGTCAATGACATTAACCACATGGTCCCAACTGATAAAGAGTGACTTCATAACAAATTCAACACCGTATAAGGTTTATCCACTCGGCCATGGACGCCCCAACTGATAAAGAGTGACTTCATAACAAATTCAACAACGTATAAGGTTTATCCACTCGGCCATGGACGCCCCACCTGATAAAGAGTGACTTCATAACAAGATCAACACCGTATAAGGTTTATCCACTAGGCCATGGACGTCCCAACTGATAAAGAGTGACTTCATAACAAAATCAACACCGTATAAGGTTTATCCACTAGGCCATGGACGAACCAACTGATAGAGTGACTTCATAACAAAATCAACACCGTATAAGGTTTATCCACTCGGCCATGGACGTCCCAACTGATAAAGAGTGACTTCATAACAAAATCAACACCGTATAAGGTTTATCCACTAGGCCATGGACGTCCCAACTGATAAAGAGTGACTTCATAACAATTTTAACAACGTATGTTTATCCACTCGGCCATGGACGCCCCAACTGATAAAGAGTGACTTCATAACAATTTAAACAACGTATGTTTATCCACTCGGCCATGGACGTCCCAACTGATAGAGTGACTTCATAACAAAATCAACACCGTATAAGGTTTATCCACTCGGCCATGGACGTCCCAACTGATAAAGAGTGACTTCATAACAAAATCAACACCGTATAAGGTTTATCCACTCGGCCATGGACGTCCCAACTGATAAAGAGTGACTTCATAACAATTTAAACAACGTATGTTTATCCACTCGGCCATGGACGCCCCAACTGATAAAAAGTTTTGTTTGTTTCTTTGTTTGTTTCATTTTACGCCTTTTCCCAACAGTATTTCAGTCATATAGGCGGGTAGTTTCCTAACCATCGTTCCTGTAGAGTTACACCAGTACTAGACTACCTTCCTCCGTGCTAAACTACCAAAGCATCTCCCAGGGATCGAACCCACGCCAGAGAGGTAACTGGATTAGAAGTCATCGACTCTAACCCCTCGAGGCGGTCCTGATAAAGAGTGACTTATAACACAAATCAACAACGTATAAGGTTTAACCACTCAACCATGGATGCTCCAACTGATAAAAGAATGACATAATAACACAAAATCAACAACGTATAAGGTTATCACATTATTTTATTTCTTTTTTAAAATATCTCTTTTTCTTGTATCAATTTGTAGCATACAATATTTCTTCCCCCTTTTTCTGCAATGAGTGTAACATGCTATACAATACATGTTACAGTCTTAACTGACGGAAGAATATGAACCTATAAAATAAACACTGAACATTTTTCTACACACCAACAAAGACAAAAAACATCGTTTTTGTCTACGCTTTCACAACATTGATCAATGGAAGACATTAAAATACACTGGTGATATGGCATACAAAAAAAATAGCCATGGGTGAAAGAGCAACTAAAACAGTTTCTGTCAATTAAAACAAACTATGTCCATTTTTTTTTTGTCTTAAAACAAAGCACTATTTAACTTTGACAATGTGTAAAATGTAATTTCATAACCATCTACCCCAAGAGTTAACATAACTGTGTTAAATTACAATTCGTTACCAGTTTTGAAATAAAATTAGGAGTAAAATTTCCCTTTTACTATATTAACTTGACTGGAGCACCAAACTATATTAATAAGTTTATATTTGCTAAATTGATAAAAGTAACCACAGGTTGGGTAGAAAACTCATCTGATCTCCTATTTCTAATGCCTGGGAAGGGCTTAATATAATGTTGTAAGAAATTGTTGCCCAACCCATTTGCATTTTGATATATACTCATTAATTGTATATGTATTTAATGCAATAAAATATGTTTAAACTAAATCTGATTACCTACATTATTTCATATTCGTTGAAAAACAACAATTTTTTAATAAAGGCAAAGCTGCGTTTTTCTTTGCAAATTGGGCATCTGAAAGTGAACCTCTTTCACCCATGAACAGTTCAGGTTTCCCATGCATTTGTAATGATCATGGTAAATTTATACAAATAATGATGAGGATGATTATGATATAGTCAATATATAAATTAAACTTTTTAATCAATTAAAAACACTATTAAAATATCAAAGTTATATGACAATATCATGTTATTTTGTTTTGTGACAAACTTCAATACACTTTGTTATAATAAATTGAAAGTCCCTTTGCCATTGGTCAATTATTTATTTAAATACAAGCCAACCAATCAAAATGCAAGGTTAGACTGTATTTACACGTCAACAGTGATAGCTGCTTTGCTATTGGTCTATCTTCAATGCCATTTGAACCAATCAGATTACAAGAATAACGGACTGTAAGCAATGAAATCAATGTTTTCAATGGTTAAGCTTTAAGTGGGTTTAACCAATCAGGTGGCAAGATTAAAAAAATAATGTTTACTATATTAAGCAGTTAAAAAAAATCTTTGTTATTGGTGTCCACTAAAACTAAGTCTAAAATAATCTACTTTATTTGGTGAAAGCAGAAGATCAAAATTAACACAAAAGATTTTGAGCAACTTCACAATACAGAGCAGTTTTTTATGTTGGCCAGTGAAATATTTCCTATTTACAACTCTAGAGGGTCCAAAAAACATTGAAGCAAACTTGCAAAAAAAGAAGCAATAGGCTCTTAATGGCAAAAGCAATTTAAGAATGGTGTTGTGCTTGCTAGTTTTTATGATCCATCCTATAGAGCATGTAGAACAAGTTAAAAGGTTAACAAGATTGTCAAACTTCTAACCAGTGCACACAATTCTGATTTTGAGTAAGCTGCACAAAACTAAGGCTACATTTCTAAAAAATAACAACAAAAAAAAGACTCCTTCAAAAGATTAAAATAAAAGAATTTTAACCTCTGTTTTACACATTAAATCACTTACTTTTAACAAATCAATCTAATGTTTCATATGAGCGTTGGAAATCAAACACAAAATAAATTATGAGCTTTTCAGTGTTTCTTGTTTATATAAAGAGCTATGGCAAAATATATTCCCTGAACAAAATTTCCAACCTGTTCTTGGTAAAACAAAAAACAAAAAGAAAATATGTTTTACAGAAAAAAAATTGTCTTGCATATTCCCACTACAATTTTCAGGAGATCTTATACACACACAAATATATCCCCTCAGCCCAATTCAAATGCCTCTCCCCCAATCCAGTTTGCTATCTACACTGCTATACACAATTTGAATAAAAAAAGAAACTTTACACCCTGTGTTTAAGCATTAATTATGTAAACTTTTGCAAGGAATGTAAGAAAGATAAAGCAATTATGTATTGAACTATTAATATCATGCATGCTTAGAAAAAAAAACTTACAAATTTATTTAGACCAATGCTGGAGCCTTTTATTTCTCCTATAGATTAGATAAAAAATACAAGGAAAGAGATAAAGAGGACATTATAGCTTTGAAAATTTGCAAGAAAAAAAAATAAGTAGAAAAAAATCTTATACAGAAGATTATTATTATTATTATAACAAAGGAAAAGGTAAAGAAAAACCTTATAGGTAAAAAGCTGAGAAAGTCTTTAAATTGATTGCAAGGTTGCATGGTTGAAACACTGACCTCTGAATAAAAGTTTTTAGTAGTCATCATCACATAAAACTGTATGTATACCTGTTAGTTCTAAATTAATATAATGAAATGATGACCTGGACAGATTCAATACAATCTTGCTATTGTCTCTCCCATGTTCTAAGTAATTATGGTGAATGACCAATGGATGGTGGGCTGTATCTAAATCCTATGAGTATATATCATCAAGTGTTGGATGTGCCTTAAAGGTATGCTTCAAACTATGATTAAACTAACCTCAGCTCCGATTCTGATGAGATCAACCTATACAGCAGTAAATTAATAAATTTCGAGGGTTGAACGCAAAACTGTTGTAAGACCTTCTTTATTTCATAAAAGGTTACTGCTGTTTTGCCGTCAACCCTCAAACTGACTATACAACTGAATACACAACGGACATAATTCATACAAGACAGAAGTGTTTATAAATTTCACTGCCTCTTCCCGAAAAAAATTGTAAAAATCAAGCTGTAAGGTAACCTGACTCGAATGCCACAAATATCTGTACTGGAACTAGTTTTTTTGTTTGTTAGCTATCAATATGTCATGATTCATGAGCTGACTTAGCGATAAAATAAATTCCTCCAAACTGCAAAAAAAATATAATAGAAACCGTGAACGTGAACTCTTAATGTGTTTGCAGTTAATTATACGTTATAGTTCAGTACTACTACCTTTGTTTCTGTAATTAAATCTCAAATATAAACTTTTACGATAATTAAGTCCAGGTTAATTGTATGATTATAGTCCATCTGACAGAAATATACAAAATCTCTTGAAAACAATCAAAGTTACAAAATTGATGATTCTCCCTTAATAACATATGAGCCGCGTCACGACAAAACCAACATAATGGGTTTGCGACCAGCATGACTCCAGACCAGCCTGCGCATCCGCGCAGTCTGATCAGGATCCATGCTGTTCGCTATCAGTTTCTCTACTTGTAATAGGGTTTGTAAGCGAAAAGCATGGATCCTGATCAGACTGGGCGGATGCGCAGGCTGGTCTGGATCCATGCTGGTCGCAAACCCATTATGTTGGTTTTGTCATGACACGGCCCATATATTGTTTTTCTGTAAGTTTCGCAAACTTTACCACAATATATAAAATGTAACATACATAAATAATAATATTTAAATAAACATAATTATAATTCAAATAAACAATAGTGCTATAACATTATTAAAGCTCCTACAACGCAGTAAGTTTCCTTAAATCTATAAATAGAGCAAACCAGTCTTAAATCTATAAATAGAACAGTATTTTGCAGAAAGTTGCATAATGCTTAGCATAAATTTCATATACGTAAAAAATTATTCACAACATAAAAATCAATTATTATTTGCAGTGATTTTTACATCTTGACTACGGCACTGATATACGGTTTGCAGTGTTTCTTATATCTTGACTGCGGCACTAATTTAAGATTTGCCGTGATTTTTACGTCTAAACTGCGGCACTGATTTACGATTTGCAGTAATTTTTACATCTTAACTGCGGCACTGATTTACAATTTGCAGTAATTTTTATATCTTTACTTCGGCATTGATTTATCAGTTTCAGGAACATAATGCCTTATACAAGCTCAACAATTATCTCATTTTTGCTTTGATTTCTTGTGTAAAAATCAGTATGTAGGTGAGCATGATTCGCAGATTATTAATGTAAATTCTGATTAAAAATGGACATAAAACAAAATTTTAGTCACAAAAAAAAATACTATCAAAGAGATCAAGGTTGTGGAGAAATTAAAAAAATGAAAAAAAAAAAAATTAAATTTTCAACATGTCCTAAATAACAAATAAAACTGTTTTCCCAGCATTGTTTCAAGATTGTCTTTACATCCTTTGAAACTATTCTATGATTATTTTGTAATGTAATATAATGATTGACAAATAACTTAAACCGAAGGAAGGTTGTTTTTTGTTCAGTTTAAAGCCACAAAGACACTATTAAAGGTCAAACAACAACTTTCCTGCTTTACTAGCCAAGGAACACCACAGTGCCTCTTAGTGTATTTTCAGGCATAGGCGGGCACCTGAGAAGAATGACCAACCTTCCTTAAGCTAATAATAAACAGAGATGTGACTGATTCTACAGTTTCTTGCAAAATGATCAATACTCAAATAAAATAATAGAGTAAACAAAACATTTTTGACAAATCCCTTACGTTTGTGATCCATTGTTTATACAAGAAAAAAAAACCCATGACAAGACAGCGAAAACATACAGAACTTTTTTAAAAGTTATTAACTTTACAAATGACAGTAAAAAAAAGAAAAAAGCCCACATTACTACATTTCTTTGAATCAGGTTTACCAACACAGTACAAACAGCTACAAACATAACATTTAAGTACATGCAAAGCAGTATTTCTTGTAAGCATTTCAACCAACAGTTCAACCAACATGTGCTTCTTTCCAACTGAAAACCATAAAGTTGACAAAATGCTAAGTAGAAAAGGAACACAAATTCAAAAGTAATAATTAATACAGAAATAAATTACATTTAACAGTCTACATGTAGTAGTTGAAATATTTTAAAGGATGAAATTTAATAACCAAAACTCATGCCAAGACACTTGCATTTTTTAAAATAAAATGGAAACCCATAGAAACCAACTGAAATTTGTAACTCGACTGTACATTTCTTGTACAGTAAAGTACTAAAATTAAATCTCATCTCTTAAAATGACACAATAATAAACAAATCTTATCTTTTTCTTTTATGTGGGATGCTTTTGTTTTGTCTGTGAGAAATATCATATCCCATTGCATGTAGCTTATATAGTCTATATTTCACCACCTAGTTCATTTGGAAAGAAGCATAGTTAGATTAACATGGTTGAAAAAAAAAAGGTTGAGAATAAGTAACAAAAATATTGCACACTTTTCCTGCTTGTTTCACGTTACAACCAGATTTATATTGAATCATTTCCTTATCAAATTTTTTCTTGCAAAAATACTATAAAAGTCAAACAATACTCTCAGGATACACTGCAAATAACATTCTCAATTTCACCAAATTTTGATAATAATAACTGTTATAAACAATATCCATTAGAATAAGTAGATAAATTTCTCTGATCTCTTGGACAAGTCTGTTTAACCATGTTGATATTTGACCCTGTTTCTTTTTATTTTGTACGCAATTTAATCTTTGTCTGATGACATCATTAACTATGTCATATGTTACACTTTGCTTGATGACATCACTAAGTCATTTGTTTACAAACTTTGCCTGATGACATCATTAACTATGCCATATGCTGACTTTTGGAATCATATCCATGATGTAATAATAGAAACAGTTCTTTTATCTATCTTTTCGTCAATGCTTTCATCATTTCTTTTTCCAAACACGACATGAAAATTTCACAAAATGTGAAAATAATTAAAAATACTTCTTTTAAAGAATGTAACGTTGAAATGACAATTTTTACACAGCACTTCATTATTTCATTATATACAAACTACTTAAAAAATCTGCTGTAGTTATACTCCATATCAAATCACACTTTCTGCATTTTCTTTTTTTACATTTCTCACCAAAGGAACTTTGTAATTCATAATTTCAAAATAATATAAATCATTTCTAAGCAGTCTTTTTTCCCATACAAGTCACAAATCAATTATTAAAATGCCCTTATTCAAGCCCTCCTAAGTGTTTACACATTTTGTGTAGTGAACACAATACAATGGTTTCTAAAAATAACTCATTTCAATTCTATTTTTATCTCAAAATTCAGCAATTCTTTGAAGAGTTCTCTCCCTCTATACTATTTTTAAACATTATTCTTACACTGGCATGAGGAGTTTCTATTTTTAGATAATAACTCCATATCGTATATACCTTAATTCAAGACAAGCCTCACACACACCTCAACAGCAAACAAAGAGATTATCACCTCTCCCTTTTGCCGTTATCACCTGCTTTGTCTTTGTTGTCACCTGCTTTGACTTTGTTATCACCTGCTTTGTCTTTGTTATCAACTGCTTTGCTTGTAAGCGTGCAGCTGATTTGTCTATGGCTGACGAGGTTGAATAAATAATATTTTGTCCGTTTCTATATCCATGAAATGTTTGTGTGAAGTACATGCTGTGAAGTGAATCATTACACTTTTTTATCTCTCTATCCTACTATAGTAGAATATTCATCTTGAAGTCCTAGGCTCCGTTCTCTATCTAAAAACTAATAAGAGCGAATATCCGAGCAATCCGACACTCTTCGATTATGTATTTTCCGAAGTGCTTCATTTAAGTTGGCAGCGTATAAAATAATGAATACTTTCTATTCATATTTTTTTAAAAAGAGTTTTATGAAGATATGATATTGAATATCCGCTTCAGAAAAAGTCGTTACTACTTCTTCCCATTGGCACAAGATTCTCAACACGCCGTCTCTGGCTTCTACGTACAGCATCGGCACGTCTGTATGGCTCGTTTTTCAAATCTGAAAATTTTGATTAAAAAATATTGTTATGAAACAGTTAAAAATTTGATATTTCACCCTTCAAAATGCAAAGGCTGGTTTTATTTTTTTACCATTTAATAAATTCAGACTTCCATTACTTTAATTAAAGTGAAATCAGCATACATTTACCTACATTTAGTGACCTTTGTCACCAACATGTTTATCTAAATTTTATTTGTTAAATAATGGTAGGGCCAGACTTGTTCAAGTTCCAAAAAAGTTTCTTGTAACAATCAGCTCATGTATTGGTCTTTAAAATAAGTTTAACATTTTATAGGGATTTCCTTCTTTTATGTAAGTTTTATAACTACAATGTGTTGGCCTTCTTTTCTTGACGGATTCAAGAATGAAAATTTCTAATTAATTAATTTAATATTGTTAACCATTTACCTGCTGAAATTCTTACTGGACTTACAGAGCTTCAATCAACTGGGACAGTCTACTTTTAATTTTGGGGGATATCAAGATGAAAATTTTAAATTGATGCACAGATGTGCAGACTGGCCTTGTTCTAAACTGGTGGGGGGAGGGGGGAGGTTCAAACCAAGTAATCACAGCACAGCTTACCTAATAAGATATCCTCTAAAGCACCATGATAAACTTCATCCTTGTTTAATAATTTCTTCTCCTTGATGTTACGGTTCCTCTGCTTTAACTCCGTCACCATTGCCTCCTAATATAGAACAGTAAAAATGTTTATAAATCATGTCACTTGGGTCAAAATTGATCCAACCTTAGGGGTCTCTTAGTCTTAGTTTACATAGAATTAAATGGTAAAAATGTCTTGATAATATATTTCTCATAAAGTACAATGCTTTACATATTTGGCAAGCAGAATCACCTAGTGGCCATATACAAAAGTATTTTAAATCATGTCCCTGGGGTCAAAAATGACCCTGCCCTAGGGATCACTTAGTTTGCTTGTATAAGAAAATTCTTTTAAAGCAATATGCCATCAGATTCATGGTAATTTTCATAAACATTTTGAAAATGTATTTAAAAGTAAAATATTGTGAGGTGAGTACGCTATTTACACATTGCAGATGACACTTACAATGCACATAAATTACCAAAAAGTAGTCAAAATATGCCAAAATAGCCCTTATTACCTGAACCACCTTTTTATCTTTCTTGTTATTAACCATTGGCATTTCATTGTGACCATAGGCAGCTGTCTCTTGCCTTCTTCTCTTCTCATTGTCCAACAATGCTTGCTGTTAATGTAAATACAAATATACATTAATCAGAGTACATCACATGTTTTCAAATGTGTATTCAAACCATTCAAGGCGCATAAAGGTAGTCTTACATTATGCTTTTCCACCAAACAAATTTAACATCAGCCAATACTGGTTATTTCAAGAATGTTATTTTTTCAAAATCTTGGACATTACATTATTTACAATCACTCATGAGAACCCTTTATCGCTATATACTAAATTTCCAATTATAAACAGTTAAAAATTATTGAATACTGACAATTGTGAAAAATAACTTTCCAGAAATGACAGATTTATTATGATATTTAACTGTCATGACATGATAATTGTTGACAACTTTTGAAATGTTTGAATAATGGGCTACATTAAAGTTTTAGCACAACAACATCGAAGCAGTAATCATATTAGCTTGACTATTTCTTCGAAACAGACATGCTAAAAAATCAAGTGTTTCAACATATTCAAATATGGCAAACCTAATATTCAAATACAAACATCAGTATTTTTTGGCCTTCCCCAAAAAAACATCAAAGCTTACCCTGAATGCGTTCACAAATCTCACAAATTGTGCAAAGAATGTGGAAGGTGAAACACTTCTGGGATTTTCTCCGAAATATTCCACGACCCTTTTATACGAATCTTGTGCCGTTTTCACATCACTCAGTAATTTGCGTAGTTTCTCCTCGGAGTTAGCGAGGAAATCTTTGAGAATGTGCGGCTGGTCTCTAGAAGATCGCCGCAGGTCGTACTCTCTCTTTGTTAACTCCATACCTTTCTCAAGCTCATGTACATCTGTGGTGATGTTTTCCATCGAAACTTAAAGAAAAATAAATACAAGAAAACTGTTATAAAACATTACAAATAGCAAATATCTCCATCAAAAACTTAAGATAAGACGAGATTTTAAAGCTTGAAAATATCAAACTTTGAACAAAAAAAAAATGTTTTACTTTATACAGAATTTATCTTAAGTCTAATTGTGTAGGGAACAAAATAGCTTATAAACAAACTCACAAAATATTCGTGGAACCAACCCATTCTGAGCAATGAATGCAATGTTTCTTGCTTAAAGAAACAACAGCTTTCCATTGACAGGGTTTGAACCCACACAGTTTGGGATACTTGGATCACTACTCAAGTGTGTTAAAGGCCCATTATGTCCACAAATGCTTTTATTTCTATTTTGCCATTGGAGTCCTGTTATAGTTTACAACAAAATATTCATTGGTCAATTATCTGAACCATCTTTTGTTTGGTTGCCTTTTGGAAATTATTACAGACCACAGTTATATTGATAAACAATTTTGTATCAAAGTCAAGATACTAATTTGTTTACAAATAATTTTACATTCAGCACTGCTTTCCTATGATGATAAACATCTAAACATGTTCTAAAACCATTTTCAAACGTCATGAAACTTACCTTTACCCCTTCTATCTAAAGAAGGAAAAAATCATTTGTTTCTGAGGCATAATGTGCCTTGAATTTTTCCTAAATGTCAAAAAAAGACAAAAAGTATTACCTAAAGCAGCCTTTTCTATAAATCTCAGTTCAGACTCGAAGTTAAGAATCTCTGGGAATTTTTCCTGCACGGTATCTACCAGGAAATGCATCAAGGTCAGTTTCTTGTCTGCTGTTTTAGTATCCAATAACTGTAATAGATAAAACTTTTTAATAATACATTAAAGAAGCTGAATATAGCTTTTTCGAGAAGATTATATCTGATTTCTTCAGTCTTGTGTAAAAAACAAACTCCTAAAATAACTTTTAACTTTCCCAAAATTTAATGTTTTTCGGTTGTTTTTTTGGTTTTTTTTTTTTTAATTTTATTTATTTATAAATTGTAATCACATGAAATAGTTCAATGCAGGTATTATGGCAACTTTCCAATTTTCTTAGACTTTTCTAACCCCATGGGCCCGTTTTCTTTTCTTTTTTCTGGTTGGGTTTTACGTCGCACTTTCCAGCTTTACTGATGGAGGAAGACCTCAGGTGCATTTCAGACAAAAGTGGGCACCTGAGAAAAAACAACCAACCTTCCCGTAAGCCAGCTGCTTAACTTACTCACATGAAAGAATCTACAGCCCATATAGGAATTCGAACCCACAGTGATAAGAAGCAAATAATTGGCTTTCAGCAACATTATCCAAAAGATGACAGAAGCCCAGTGAACTGATAAATATCATGCAATTAACACTTTAATTATATAAATTATGCAATTTAAACCATATCTTATAATAGAATTTATATCATAGTTACCATATCTAAACTCTGCAGTTTAAAACCATATACAGCTCCTCTCTTTGAACTGTTCATATAATTTCCGAATGCTAAAATAATCTGTAAACAAAAAACATATACAATTTGCATTTTAACTAAAAACAATCGTTAATTAATTACCAGTACCAATACATCATCTAATGTTTAACATCGAGTAATCAGAGACTGACAATTCCACTTGTCTGCTCGTAATTACGAGTAGAATTTAAGAGAACTTGACGCAGGACGAGTAGAAAAATGTTGCCTGCACATTGAATTTAGAAGCTACTCATCCTGCAGGATAAGTGACTCTGAAAATGTTTTTCGATGCCTGTCATTATCTATTTTGTAAGAGTATATAAATGAATTTATTTTTTTAATTTACTGAAAACAGTCTGGTTTCTATCATTTATCCTCTCTAAATATTGTTTTAGATTTAATTTTATTGTGAACTCTCACTGGATGGGTGATATCTACCAACATTTTCAAATAAAGACAACCACATTATTTGTGTTTGTTTTTTTCAAGCTAAAACCATTATGGTGATATTTCACAAAAAAAAATCTTAGTTTAACAAGAAATAGGGATATCATGTTCATACCTCTAGAAGTTTTCTGACTTTCTGTGAGTTCCTTAAAGACATAGAGGCAGCTATACACGCATTGATTTGCTGAAAAATAAATGTCACAGTCATCTTAAAGTATTCAGTAAAAAGAGACCAAAAATTTTGCATAACAAGGAATATCTTTTTCTAATGATTTAATGTTGAAGGTCCATTAAGTCCATTAAAAAAGCTACTATTTTTAGATTTTTCAAAAGCTTTCCACTTTTGGTCTCCTGTTACAGTTTTTCGCTTTCCGCTTTCATCTAAATGATGGAAAATGATAAAACATAAAAATATGTCTGGAAAATAAAGACAAAAAACAAATTAAACTTATGTTTGGGTAATAAAGAAATGATTAAACAAAAATATTTTGGGAAAATATTTACAAATGAAAAAAAAAAAATATTTTGGAAAATAAATACAAACCTTTCATTTTTTTAAAGGGGTCAGTTGGTTGACTTGTTTTAGGCTTAAATAGGTTTTAAATGGGGGGACTTGAGTGGATGTTACTTAAATTGGTTTTTTTCAACAAAAAATGCTTAATCTTTGGAAACTTTTTTAAACTGCCCCCCTGTTTTTGGAAAAAAAAACTTGGGTGTCTCCATGCACTAAAAAAACCCTTCCCGAAATTTCTTCTTTACACCTTATATAATTCCTAATCAACCCTTAAAGGGATTCCAGTCCACCACAGCGAAAGACAAGAAAATCAAAACTTTTTGATATTTACAAGAGGAAAAGGGGTATAATTTTCTCCAAAGAAAACATGTGTCCAAAAAAGGGGAAATAATGGTTAACTAGTACTTTGTGTCAATGCAAAATATAAAAAGTTAGGTTTAAATATAGAATGTTAAAATGATATATTCCACAGTGTAATGTTGATACCCACGTTAGAAAGACTTCTCTCCCTATTATATCAATATAATAGCCAAACTAAATCTTTTCTTTTATTGTTGGGGCTTGATATCAAAACAGTAAATGTCAAAATTAATGGCCATTTTCAAGCTATATTGGTGAAGGAAGACAAAGGTACCCTTCCCTACATTATTTCATACAAGCACACGCACCTTAGTAGAACCATCAATGTTTGCTCCCTAAGCTAGCTAGATAGCTTCCTCACATGAAAGAATCCAAAGTGCCTCATGTGATTGAGAGTGAGACCTACATCAGTGAGGGAAAAGTGGCTTGAAGACCAAAACCATAACCACTTGGCCATGTACAGCTAAAAATTGTATAAACATTATTTTAACAAGCTTACCTGCCACATAAACTTGTCCTCATCTGATAACATATCTATAGGTTTCCTGTCCTTCTCATATAGCTTGAATGCTTTAATCTGAAAACAATATTCAAGCAAAATATCAATAATGAAGCAAAATATTTAATATTGTAGCAAAAAATTAATAATGAAGCAAAATATCAATATTCAAGCAGAGAAGCAAAATATCAATATTCAAGCAGAGAAGCAAAATATCAATATTCAAGCAGATTATTAATGGAAGAATAATTTTATGGCTATGCTACAGTATTTCAGGTAAAGTTTGATGGACAATTACCTAACAAGGCAAGTTTGCTGTATTAAGTTCCAGTACAAATTGCAATGAAAAACAAATTTTCAGATCATTACCAGTACCCCAACATAATAATTAATTTCCTAGTGCAACATGACCCAAATATAAAAGCATTGTAATGCTTTTCGACAATCACACTAAAAAGCTCCAAAAAAGCTTCCCTTGCTTTTAGTGAATATTTCATATTTGATGTTTTTAGGCTTTTTGACTTCAGTCGAGCTCCTTTAATAAATTAAGTTGGAAATGTATATATTTTAGTGATACTTACCTCTTGTTCATTAGGTAGGACTGTTTGAAGAATATCAACAATATCTATGGAAAGAACCTTCAAATCTATACTGTAATACAAATAAATAAAACATTTTTACATCTTAAAATATAATCATTCAAGTAATATATGAATGACTGAAATGTTGGTCTTTTTTCACTATGACACATGCAGATTTGAAATATTTTTAGCTATAAACTTTGTTTGTTAAGGCGTTTGACTAAAAAAGGTCAGCTTTGACCAAAGTGTACACCTGCCACGTGGAAATACCGTAAAATTCCTATTAAACGCCCCCGGGGGCTAAACATTTTCCAAAAGGGGGGCTATTATTAAAATACATTTTTCCTAAATCAAAAAATCACTGTAAATACATTTAGTGTTAGCAAGTGTTGGTAATAACATTAAAAAGTATAAAGGTTTTATAGTTCATATTATATATATTTGTGTTTACTATAAAATAAAATGGATTCTGAATGATTTGAATAATATTATGTACCTGGGGGGGGGCTTTATTAGGGGAGGGGCGTTTATTAGGAATTTAACGGTACACCATAATCTGATGACACAAAGTGTTAATAATGTTGACTTTACATAATAATGGATCAGTGATTTCTCACCTTATGTAACAGACGCCTGTAAGAGACCTCTTCAAACTAGTTTTTTTTTTTTAAATTATGCAATTTTCCCAAAAATGTGAACTTACACCAGTTTTCTAACTTCCCAAATTAGCAATTTTAGCAATAATTCTTCGCAAAATCAAGAGTCTAAGGCCTCTTTCCAAATGAGTGAGAAAAAAAACCCACTGAGGATAATAACTTACTTTATTATAGCTCTCATTATTTCATCGTTGCTAAGCTCTATCTTTCTTCTTGTAATAGCTATAAGAAAAATATCAAAAACTGTGAAATTTCTACACACTCAAAAATGGGTAAAACCACCGACCTTTTCATTGGCAAACTTCGATTTATATGTTAATGTATTATTCAATTAAAAAATCTTACAGCTAATTTCATAATTATCTGAAAGAATTCACATAAAACAGCAGTAATGAAAATTTGTTCTAGCACACAAAATAAAATATGTACGAATATTTACAATAAACAATGATAATCCCTAACAGAATGAAATCTTTTCTTTTGCAGAGTTCAGCCACCACATCATTCCTGGGCTGACTGTAAAGTAGTTTACCAGTACTAATTGCCTTCACTTTCACAAGGAACTGATTACTTCTGTACATGCAAGAGCAGAGGTACAGTGCGAATGACTGTAGACAGAATTTCATGATCAATCACAACAAAAGTGACCTGCACTGTCCAGGAATCGAACCCAGGTCTCCAAACTCACAACCCAACGCTCTACCTATTAAGCTAACCAGATGACTGCTTAAAGTACAGGGCCTTCTCTCTATGCCTAAATAAAGTGAAAAAGTGTAAAAACCTAAAAAGACGTTACTACAGCAACCAACTCACCAACATTTCTGACTCTATTAGGTTCTAACAAGGTAATACTCTCTTTCTTTTTCTTCAGAGTCTTGGGTGTACTATCACCACCTTTCAGTCCACCTAACACGCCAAGCTTGAACGTCTCCTCAAAACCATTGAAATCTATCACCTGAATAGAAAGAAAATATTTCAATATTAAATCCTCAGTTTTTTATTGTTGTTTGGTTTTGTTGTTTTTTTTTTGGAGAGGGGTGGGGGGCACTTCGATTTATATGTTAATGTATTATTCAATTAAAAAATCTTACAGCTAATTTCATAATTATCTGAACCTGTCCATCAAATATCCAATAAACAGTTTTATTTTGTTTGTTTTAGGGCACCAACATCGTCTACCCGGGTCAGTCAATTCACAGTCCAACACTCTCTACTTATTAAGCTAACCAAGCAGTTTCACGTTGGATATCTTTATATACAGGAAAGTAATGGTTTCTAGAGGGGTTCAACCTTGCAGCTAAGAGGAGCAAATGATGAACTAAAATGAATTACTTGAAAGAATACATTACATTTCATATGTACTAATGCAACCTGTCACAATAAGAAGTGACACGTTAACAAAAACAATACATTTCTTAAACAAAGTGAGAAAGTCTATAAACATGTATTTCTATTTCCTACAGAAGCCTTACCAAATGTCAGTAGGCCATCAACAATTGAACTTTGATATTTTTTATTACTCAGATCACTCACAACAATGTTACATTTACATACTATTGTTTCAAAGTAAAATTTTATTATATACTTGTCTGCATAAATCTATTGTTATCACAGAAGCATATAAGTGTATACTTGAATCTTAATAAATTTCTTAACAGGTCTGTTTTTATTTCTTCTTATCAAATATCCTAAAAAACCAATAATAAGCTGTGGCTTTTTTGAATTTTGGTAAAGATTAGCAATTTTCAAAGATGGCTTGTTTTCAAGGTTGGCATATTTTTAAAATGAAAATGTTATGAAGTTTCCCGCCTCATTTCATTAACATAGATAAAGTCTGTATTCATTAGTTACTGTGTAAGTTTTTGAGGATATGAACATTCCTAAATGATGCCTTAATGTAGATTTAACATTTTCCTGATGTCTTTATTCAATAGCTAGCGAGTATCTTAAAATAATCATTTCCATAGCCTTTTTATCATTTAGAAACCCCCCCTAAAAAGTATGTAATGTTTGTAACGACATAAACATACAATATAAAAATGTTGAAAGGTAAAGCCTAAAATGACGTTTTAAGATTTAGACAATGGCAATCTTTGCTATGGTTATGATAAAATTTCAGTCTCACCCTGTATAATTTTTCATCATCAAGATCAGCAAACACTGTGCCTTTAACTTGCTGAGGTTTAAGTGGGGTCCAATTTAACACAGGTAAACGGTACTTGGTCTGAATCTTCTTCTTTATAGTCATTGCTGAAAAAAAAGAGTTACAATCGTAAAAAATCAAATATAAACAATTATACCAGTATTTAATAAATGGGCACTCAGTATTTCTTTAACAAAGCTTACAACATGTTCCTGTAATAATAAAAAGAAGGAAAATCTTTCTATTTTTAGCATCAGTGGCCTCGACCTTTAAATATACCAACTAGAAACTCCTACCAAAAAAAAGTTAAATGAAGGTGACAAAAAATGTCCATCAATGAAGGTACCAAAACACAATATTATATCTAAAATCTTAGTCAATTAATGAACAAATAAAACCTAAATAGTTATTCTTGCTTATATATAACTGCTCATAACTTCAAAACAAAAAGAAATGATATCAAGAAGTAAATATATATAAACAAATGACATACCACTTGGTGCTCCTGGTGCCCCTGGGGCTGGAGGAGGAGGAGGTGGTGCTCCGACACCAGGTGCTGGTGGTGCGGGTGGTGGTGGAGGGGGTGGGGGAGCCATCACTGGAGCAGGGGTGGGGGCGGAGGGGGCACTGCCCCGGCTGCTCCTGATGCACCAGCTGCGCCAACACCTGAGCCTGAGATAAAAATAAAACAAAAATAAAACAGCATCAAATAAACAATTTCATTACAAAATATAGAAGAAAACTTACCCAAATTTAAAAGAAATATTTAAATCTGACCTATTATGGAGCACTTTATCTCATTTATAGAATTCAAAGTATTACTCAATACATTCACAATAAATATGCCTTACAAACATTTACATCAATGACTTTGACTAGACAACATATTCAGCACAGGTGAGGCTTAATTGTTTGCTGGGTTTTTAAGCCATTTAACACTTTTTGGTTATATCTCAGCGGCTGATAAACCTGACTAGCTTTCCTGGATAATTAACCAGTAATTACCAATTTCTCCAAAAGTGACCAACTACTTACATAATTTATAAACCAGGAGTGACAGAAATGTCCATTAGACTCAATGTCCAAGATCAATTGGCACCAACCGAGAAATTTCACTTCACTCAAGGACTGGACAAGCCGCCCCTGGATTGCAAATCTGATGCTATCCCTACTAAGCTAAGCAAATTGTAATCGGCATGAAACACTTGGCTTCACATTCAAAATCATATTGTCCTTTCACTTGATCAAAAGTAAATCATGCAGATTTCAATAACATTTTATTCTACCATAACCAAGGTTTTCATTTGTATCAGAGTCAACAATGTGCTAACAAAAACAACCTATTTCACAAAGGGTCGAGGGGGGATCGTCTTATCTACAGACTGAAATTACAACAGATTTTAACACCATTTCAATCAATTATGGATCACCAATCTGGTAATAATGAAAACCCTGGTAACTGTATATAAAATCTAATATTATATCAAATATGAAAATATGAACAAATATGCATACCAATATTTTTCTTAAGATTTTCTAATTCCTGTAGTTTAGCATCTAGAGTGGAAAGATGTTTCTGAGATTCCGCGTCCTTCTCATTGATGGCTTCACGTAACGCTGTGTTCTCAGCCTCATTCTGACGTAAATTCTCCTACAATTTGTGAAACAAACATTTCTTCATTCAGTCTATTACAAACACATGAATAGCAAAGGGATTTCCCAATTCAACAAATTTTAATGTTACTTGTTCTCATATACATGCATAGTTGTACTTTTAAGTCAAATCAGAATTTCAAAAATTGGATTTCAACTGATATTTCTATTGTAAACAAGATATGTTTGTAAAACATGTATGCCCCCTATCAGCAGCCAATTAGTCATGTGATAAGGTTATTATGCATGACGTCTGACCCAGTGATCAAACAATTAATAAGGGTTATAAAGTATCTACTGGTCATGACCTTGACCTTTGACCCCTTGACCCAAAACTCAATAGGGGTCATCTGCTGGTCACGACCAATCATCATACAAAGTTTGAAGTTCCTAGGCCTAGGCGTGTTTAGTAAATTGATCAGAAACCGTTTTTACCTACAAGGTCAATGTGACCTTGACCTTTGACCCTTGACCCCAAAATCAATAGGGGTCATCTGCTGGTCATGACCAATCACCATGCCAAGTTTTGAAGTTCTTAGGCCTAAGGGTTCTCTTATTATTGATCGGCAAACCGTTTTAACATACAAAAGGTCAATGTGACCTTGACCTTTGACCCCAAAATCAATAGGGGTCATCTGCTGGTCATGACCAATCACCATGCCAAGTTTGAAGTTTCTAGGCCGAAGCGTTCTTTAGTTATTGATCAGAAACCGTTTTTACTTACAAGGTCATTGTGACCTTGACCTTTGACCCCTTGATCCCAAAAATCAATAGGAGTAATCTGCTGGTCATGACAAATCACCATACCAAGTTTGAAGTTCCTAGGCCTAAGCGTTCTTGAGTTATTGATCAGAAAACCGTTTTTACTTAAAAGGTCAATGTGACCTTGACCTTTGACCCCTTCACCTAAAACTCAATAGGGGTCATCTGCTGGTCATGACCAATCATCACACAAAGTTTGAAGTTCCTAGGCCTAAGCGATTTTAGTTAATTGATCGGAAACCGTTTTTTACCTACAAGGTCAATGTGACCTTGACCTTTGACCCCTTGACCCCAAAATCAATAGGTCATCTGCTGGTCATGACCAATCACCATACCAAGTTTGAAGTTCCTAGGGCAAAGGGTTCTTAAGTTATTGATCCGAAAGCATTTTTTACCTACAAGGACAATGTGACCTTGACCTTTGACCCCTAGACCCCAAAAATCAATAGGGGTCATCTACTGATCATGACCAATCACCATCTCAAGTTTGAAGGGTCCCTAGGCCTAAGGGTTCTTTCATTATTGATCGGAAACCGTTTTTACCTACAAGGTCAATGTGACCTTGAACTTTGACCCCTTAACGCCAAAATCAATAGGGGTCATCTGATTGGTCATAACCAATCACCATACCAAGTTTGAAGTTCCTAGGCCTAAGGGTTCTTTTGTTATTGATCAGAAACCGTTTTTAATTAAAAGGTCAATGTGACCTTGACCTTTGACCCCTTGACCCCAAAATCTATACGGGTCATCTACTGATCATGACCAATCACCATACCAAGTTTGAAGTTCCTAGGCCTTAAGGTTCTTTAGTTATTGATCGGAAACCGTTTTTACGTACAAGGTCAAAGTGACCTTGACCTTTGACCCCTTGACCCCAAAATCAATAGGGGTCATCTACTGATCATGACCAATCACAATACCAAGTTTAATGTTCCTAAGCCTTAAGGTTCTTTAGGTATTGATCGGAAACCGTTTTTACCTACAAGGTCAATGTGACCTTGACCTTTGACCCCTTGACCCCAAAATCAATAGGGGTCATCTACTGATCATGACCAATCACCATACCAAGTTTGAAGTTCCTAGGCCTTAAGGTTCTTTAGTTATTGATCGGAAACTGTTTTTTGCTTTCAAGGTCAATGTGACCTTGACCTTTGACCCCTTGACTCCAAAATCAATAGGGGTCATCTACTGGTCATGACCAATCACCATACCAAGTTTTTGAAGTTCCTAGGCCTTAAGGCTTCTTTAGTTATTGATCGGGAAACCGTTTTTTGCTTTCAAGTCAATGTGACCTTGACCTTTGACCCCTTGACCCCAAAATCAATAGGGGTCATCTACTGGTCATGACCAATCACCATACCAAGTTTGAAGTTCCTAGGCCTTAACGTTCTTTAGTTATTGATCGGAAACCGTTTTTGCTTTCAAGGTCAATGTGACCTTGACCTTTGACCCCTTGACCCCAAAATCAATAGGGGTCATCTACTGGTCATGACCAATCACCATACCAAGTTTAATGTTCCTAGGCCTAAGGGTTCTTTAGTTATCACTCGGAAACCATTTGGTCTACGGACCGACGGACCGACAAGTGCAAAGCAATATACCCCCTTTTTTTCAAAATGGGGGCATAATAATATATCTTTATAGTAAATAAGATATCTTTGTAGTAAATGGGTTATCTTTATAATTGAAAAGATATCTTTACTGTTAATAAGATATCTTTAAAGTGAACAAGATATATTTATGTTTAATGATATATCTTTATATTTCATGAGATATCTTCATAGTAATGAGATATCTTCATAGTTATGCGATATCTTCAGTAGATAAGATTATTATTAAATCTTTATAGTAATGAAATATCTTTATGGTAAATGAGATATCTTTACAGTAGATACAATATCTTAACTGTTGATTATATTAGGCAAACAATATATATCTTTGTTTCCAGTAAAGACAAGTAAAAGGTAATATACCTTAAGATCATCTATTTCAGTGTTAGCATCAGATAGTTGTTTCTCTAATTCTATCGTCTTCATCATCATCTCTTCCTCCACCTCTTGTAACTTCTCGTTTATCTGTAAATACACATCAAAATAGTACATATAGCTGATTAGTATTAGTATATATAGTATTAGCTGATAAACCACGCTGTTATCACATACTAAACATATTATTAGTTTAAAGTTTTATACCTTGATATGTTATACAATGTATAATGAGGGCAGCAGCGGCAGAGTGGTTAGGGTGTCTGCCTCTAAAGCCAGGGACCTGGGTTCGAGCCCCTACTCGGGTCACGATAATGTTTCCTCATTTGACACCAGTACTGGTTACTTCCAGGAAGCAGTCTCGAAAGTGATTAATATAAGTTGCATGAACTTGTTTAACTTTAAGGGGCCAATGTACTAAGATTAATTATTTATTTTTCAGGATCATCTGTTTTCTTCATACACTTTTATAGGAAAAACAACCTACCCGAGAAACTTCATCTTCTAATTCAGCAGCTTTTTCTAACGCTTCAGTTTTTGTTTCAGAGTCTTCCAGCAAGGCTGCTACATCTATCATGTTGTCTAGGTACGCATGTACTTGAACTGATAACCTATCACTCTCTGTATGCCGTAATTTCTGTAACGTTTTTGTACAAATATATATGTTTATTTATAGACAAATTTCAAAGAATATGAATATTCATTATCAAACAACTGTAAAGAATATGAATATTCATCATTATAAATCAATTTTAAAGAATATGGATATTCATCATTTTCAAACAACTTTAAAGAATATGAATATTCATTGTTATCAAACAATTTCTAAGAATATGAATATTCATTGTTATTAAATAATTTTAAAGAATATGAATATTCATTGTCATCAATCAATTGTAAAGATTATGAATATTCTTTGTTTTCAAACATTTTAAATAATATGAATATTCATCATTATAAATCAATTTTATAGAAGATGGATATTCATCAGTTTCAAACACTGTTAATGAAAGCTTAGTTCTTGATACAGCTTGAGGTAAATTGAAAATATTTTCTCAAAATATGAATAATTTTCATAAGACAACTTCATATAATATAAATGTTCAATAAAAGATAATTTATGAAATAACAAACATACAAACCTCTAAATAGTCATCCAAACCAATAATTGAGAATTCATGTTGTAAATGGACCCGAAAATTCATGTTCTCTACGGAGTGTACCACAATATTCACAAACTGCATACATGCCACCTGAAAACATTATAAAATATGCCATATATATGTATATATATAACATAATTAATACAGTATTAGTAATGAATTTATTTAGTGTTTTTATTTTAATCAACTCTGGTTGAGTTTTAAAACGCAACCACACTGTAAAAGCCATCTAGCGATTTTCCAGCTATCCTGGTAAAGAAAGACCTCAGGTTTTGTTTGTTTGTTTGTTTCATTTTACGCCTTTTCCCAACAGTATTTCAGTCATATAGGCAGGTAGTTTCCTAACCATCGTTCCTGGAGAGTTTCACCAGTACTAGACTACCTTCCTTCGAGCTAAACTACCAAAGCATCTCCCGAACATCGAACCCACGCCAGAGAGGTAACTGGGTTAGAAGTCATCGACTCTAACCCCTCGACCACGGAGGATGTTAAGACCTCAGGTGAGTTATGACAGGGCACAGGCATGTAACTGAGAAGAACCACTGACCTTCTGGATCTCAGCTTAATAGTTTCCTTATAAGAAGCCATAAGTCCCTGGCAGGATTCAGACCCACAACAGTAAGCAGTTTGTGGGATTTCTATTTATGCATACAATCAATGGACATACACACCTCAATTTCATAGTTTACAAAAGTTACTAGGTTTATTGTTAGACCAAATAGAAAACATACCGTACACTTACCATAAAATCTATATGGAATTCTTCGTAGTTTTTGAAATAATCCATCAGAGTTTCAAATCTATGTCTCTCCGCACATACCTACAAACAATTTATCAAGAAATGAATTTCTTTACAATTGGTTTTTGGATTAAAATTTGTTATTGGAGTTTAAAATTTTTCGAAAAGGGTTCAAATTTTTACTGTTTTCTGTTTAAATATTTTTTTTAAATTTAACACCATAGGGCCTATTAAACTAACAATCTCTCAATGACAGTTTAAGCTTCATTTGTGCAAGACTCAAAAGCCACACAGGCTCTAAGAACCAATATCATTTGAAGACAGGTGCAAACAATGTACTTAAGCCACAATTACACAAAGAGCCTTTAAGGATCTTTCAATGTGCAAATCACAAATTGCTGACATTTATTTGTTCACCTTGCAATTACAGCTGTTTTGTTGGATTTCAAGACACACCGATATGGTGACTTTCCAGCTTTATAGTTAGAGGAGGACCTTAGGCATCCCTTCTTGCAATTATGTACGGCATAAACAGGCACCTGAGTAGAACCATCAACGCTCTATGAACTACATGTAGCTAGATAGCTTCCTCACATGAAACAATCCTAAGACCTTGATGAGATTCCAGCCCCATAGTTAATTCATTTACTTGAAAGATGTTCTACTAAACTAATGAATCGGTCAAAAGCTGTGAGATGTCTTCATTTGTATAATAGGTAATAAATAAAACTTACTTCTTTGAAGTTATCGAAAGCGGAGAGTATAATTTCATGGCCACTACTGACCAAACATACAGCTGCCAGCAGCTCTAGTACCAACGCTTTTGTTCTGAAAAAAAGAGGAATTAATACATGACTAACTTGTTATCATTCTTCACAGGATATTTCAATGTATTTTAAATTACAAAGAAGAAATTCAGAAACCAACACCATCAGATGTATTTATAGATAAGTACTTAAGTATATAAAGTCCAACAACAACAGGGATTTAATATCTTCAAAATTTTATTTAAACATGTCCCAAGATAACTTCATCAAAATAGTAACACATAACGGACATTACATCAAATAAGTAATGTTTTTTTTTGTTTTTAGATATATACTTATAATGGATAGAAAATCTTACCTCATACTTCTATGGTTCAAACTTAATGCTATACAGTTAATGGCATGAGTGTGGGCTATCACTAGATTAAAACCATACTGGAAAATAAAATGACAGTAAGGTAAGCAATCAATCTTTACCCAGCTCAAAATATGTACAAGTTATATTGGAAACAATACATTCATAGTTTTAAGGAACTCCACTGAGGTCCAAAAGCCTTAAAACATTTAATTTGAATTTCTTACATACATCAGCTGTGGCACTTAATACAGAAAGACATGCAAAAGATAAATAAGAATTTACTCTGAAATAAATTGAAAATTGTTATTTTGTGCTAGACTTAGTCCGATTGAGCTGAAAGCGTTTCAACGTTCTTCAGTTTCGGTGATTTTTCACAATGAGAATAATTATTCTAGAAAAACAAAGTGAGCGAATCATCTGAAATTTTGCACACAAGATATTGATATAGACCTTTATCAATAGAACGTTAATCTCAAAAATTCCTTTCCAGTCCCGTCATGTCAAAAAACCCTCAGTCAAGTCCCTGTACGGAATCTTCTTACCCTGAGAAGTCAAATAGTTTAGTTCCTGGCAAGACTGCATCTAAGTTTAAGACACCCCAGCTATACTGGCAGCATAAGATCTTTTTTTATTCTACCGGCAGCAGAGTAAAGGTTATTGTTATTTTACTAGAGAAAAATTTAAATTCTTCATTGAAAATGTGAAATTTTCAGATGTTTCAATGAGAATGTAAAATTTTCAGATATTTCCATTTAAGTATCAAGTATTGAAGTGTCAAACAAAATAAAACATCTATTTATCAACAAAAAAGCTCTTTCTCAACCATCCAGGGAAAATATATTTTGATAAAGAATGAACCTCTACAAATAGTGATATACAGTGAGTTATAAATCATATCTTATCCGTACAACATACCTGATGATTCATAATTGCACGTAAACACATAATACAGACATGGACATCGTCCCGCGCCTCGCCCATATTTAACTTCTGTGAATATTTGGTGATACCTCTGGACGCACCGATTGTATTGGAACGTTTCAAACTTCGATTGGACCCCTTAGCCAACCCTGTGTCTAGACTCGAACTCTTTTCTCTGTTAAGAAGTTGTTCCCTCCTGCAAAATACAAAAAAAGAAAGTATTTAAAAAGTAGTTCAGTAAGAAAAATATATTCTCAATGTATGTAATCAATATAAAAAATTTTGTTGCTAACTCACTGCTACATAGGACAAAATGTGATTTTCAGTCTTAAAGAAGTCATGGTAGAACTTGTTCAACATCCTATGGGGTTGAAATTGATGATCAGATGCATGTAGATCTAAAAATGAACACACCATGCTATTTTTATATTGTTAAAATACTGTTAGGTTGAAGATCTGGCACTACTTTATTGATACATTCGATACAGTCATATTCTTGCATATCGGACAAGATTATCTACTGTTTACTTCAGTGATAGAAAAAAAACCTTAGAGCCTTGTTACAGCCCTGAACAGTTACCCTCGAGCTACATATTCCTTCGGTACCTGCAGCCGCAGTAAGATCCTTATACTGTATAAAAACAGATGAACTTACCTCATTACAACCTGAGTAAAGGATAGATAGTCAACTAGGATATCCAGACCCTGGTTTTCCTCACTGAGAAACTCTCTAACCCATCTGAAATATATATAATATATGTGACATCTTTTTTAGCAATAGTTTACACAGAATTTATTTTTATTGATTGTGTTAGAAGGTAATTTGTCACCTTAGTGCAGAAACGGAATAAGTTTTTCTAAATTTAATAGGAGTTAATCAGTTATTGAACTGAGGTGATGATATAAGTTAACAGAAACATTCTTGAATCTCTTCACAGAACCAGCAAGCCATAAGCAAGGAGTGCTTACCTCTTGATAGAGTTTGAAACCATGAGGAAAGCAATCCTTAATGTGACAATATGGCCTTATGCCCATCCAAGTGTAGAAAGTAAGTGTGTTAAATTTACATTAAGTTAATAACATTCTACTGAAAGAGGTCCAAGCAGGCCCTTTATTGCTCTCAACAAAACAATGGACAATGAACATCAGACAGTAATACATTGTGCTCAGGTGAGCGAAAAAATAATTGGTACTTTCAGTGTTCATTTGCAAAATTAATTTTACATGATTAATGCCTTTAAGCAGTTTAATCATCAACTAATTAATTAACTGAGTAATAAAATAAAATTGATTATTCATTCATCCAGTTTTTACTATGCCTTACTCTATGTGATTTGTTCGCAAAGATATTTCCAAGTCTCGTAACACTTGTGTTGAACTGGTTTCGCCAAGCATTTTTCTTTTCTATAATGAGAAAAAGAAATAGATAAAGATAAATAGACAAAAAATCAATCATACAAAATAATAATAATAATAAATACATGTCAATTACTCCCTGCAACTCTAATATTATATCATAAGTAACAAATTCCTCTTAAAATAGTCTCATTATTATTTTTTACTTTTTTAAGTGTCTTACCAAGTTAGCACAAAAATAAACATGTTTTCACTAACTCGAAAGTCATCTTTCAAATAAAATAAAAACAAGATATGTTTGTAAAACATGTATGCCCCCTATCAGCAGCCAATTAGTCATGTGATAAGGTTATTATGCATGACGTCTGACCCAGTGATCAAACAATTAATAAGGGTTATAAAGTATCTACTGGTCATGACCTTGACCTTTGACCCCTTGACCCAAAACTCAATAGGGGTCCATCTGCTGGTCACGACCATCATCATACAAAAGTTTGAAGTTCCTAGGCCTAGGCGTTTTTAGTAAATTGATCAGAAACTGTTTTTACCTACAAGGTCAATGTGACCTTGACCTTTGACCGCCTTGATCCCAAAATCAATAGGGGTCATCTGCTGGTCATGGACCAATCACCATGCCAAGTTTGAAGTTCTTAGGCCTAAGGGTTCTCTTATTATTGATCGGAAACCGTTTTAACATACAAGGTCAATGTGACCTTGACCTTTGACCCCAAAATCAATAGGGGTCATCTGCTGGTCAATGACCAATCACCATGCCAAGTTTGAAGTTTCTAGGCCGAAGCGTTCTTTAGTTATTGATCAGAAAACCGTTTTTACTTACAAGGTCATTGTGACCTTGACCTTTGACCCCTTGATCCCAAAATCAATAGGAAGTAATCTGCTGGTCATGACAAATCACCATACCAAGTTTGAAAAGTTCCTAGGCCTAAGCGTTCTTGAGTTATTGATCAGAAACCGTTTTTTACTTACAAGGTCATTGTGACCTTGACCTTTGACCCCTTGATCCCAAAATCATTAGGAGTAATCTGCTGGTGTCATGACCAATCACCATACCAAGTTTTGAAGTTCCTAGGCATAAGGGTTCTTAAGTTATTGATCCGAAAATCATTTTTACCTACAAGGTCAATGTGACCTTGACCTTTGACCCCTAGACCCCAAAAATAATAGGGGTCATCTACTGATCATGACCAATCACCATCTCAAGTTTGAAGTCCCTAGGCCTAAGGGTTCTTTTCATTATTGATCGGAAACTGTTTTTACCTACAAGCTCAATTGTGACCTTGACCTTTGACCCCTTAACGCCAAAATCAATAGGGGTCAATCTGATTGGTCATAACCAATCACCATACCAAGTTTGAAGTTCCTAAGCCTAAGGGTTCTTTTGTTATTGATCAGAAACCGTTTTTTAATTAAAAGGTCAATGTGACCTTGACCTTTGACCCCCTTGACCCAAAATCTATACGGGTCATCTACTGATCATGACCCAATCACCATACCAAGTTTGAAGTTCCCTAGGCCTTAAGGTTCTTTAGTTATTGATCGGAAACCGTTTTTATGTACAAGGTCAATGTGACCTTGACCTTTTGACCCCAAAATCAATAGGGGTCATTTACTGATCATGACCAATCACCATACCAAGTTTAATGTTCCTAAGCCTTAAGGTTCTTTAGTATTGATCGGAAAACCGTTTTTTTACCTACAAGGTCAATGTTGATCTTGACCTTTGACCCCCTTGACCCCAAAATCAATAGGGGTCATCTACTGATCATGACCAATCACCATACCAAGTTTGAAGTTCCTAGGCCTTAAGGTTCTTTAGTTATTGATCGGAAACCGTTTTTGCTTTCAAAGGTCAATGTGACCTTGACCTTTGACCCCTTGACCCCAAAATCAATAGGGGTCATCTACTGGTCATGACTAATCACCATACCAAGTTTGAAGTTCCTAGGCCTTAAGGTTCTTTAGTTATTGATCGGGAAACCGTTTTTGCTTTCAAGGTCAATGTGACCTTGACCTTTGACCCCTTGACCCCAAATCAATAGGGGTCATCTTACTGGTCATGACCAATCACCATACCAAGTTTGAAGTTCCTAGGCTTAAGGTTCTTTAGTTATTGATCGGAAAACCGTTTTTTTGCTTTCAAGGTCAATGTGACCTTGACCTTTGACCCCTTGACTCCAAAATCAATAGGGGTTCATCTACTGGTCATGACCAATCACCATAACCAAGTTTGAAGTTCCTAGGCCTTAAGGTTCTTTAGTTATTGATCGGAAACCGTTTTTTTGCTTTCAAGGTCAATGTGACCTTGACCTTTGACCCCTTGACCCCAAAAATCAATAGGGTCATCTACTGGTCATGACCAATCACCATACCCAAGTTTGAAGTTCCTAGGCCTTAAGGTTCTTTAGTTATTGATCGGAAACCGTTTTTTTGCTTTCAAGGTCAATGTGACCTTGACCTTTGACCCCCTTGACCCCAAAATCAATAGGGGTCCATCTACTGGTCATGACCAATCACCATACCAAGTTTGAAGTTCCTAGGCCTTAAGGTTCTTTAGTTATTGATCGGAAACCGTTTTTTTTTTTTTTTTTTTTTTTTTTTTTTTTTTTTTTTTTTTTTTTTTTTTTTTTTTTTTTGCTTTCAAGGTCAATGTGACCTTGACCTTTTACCCCTTGACCCCAAAATCAATAGGGGTCATCTACTGGTCATGACCAATCACCAATACCAAGTTTGAAGTTCCTAGGCCTTAAGGTTCTTTAGTTATTGATCGGAAACCCGTTTTTTGCTTTCAAGGTCAATGTGACCTTGACCTTTGACCCCTTGACCCCAAAATCAATAGGGGTCATCTACTGGTCATGACCAATCACCATACCAAGTTTGAAGTTCCTAGGCCTTAAGGTTCTTTAGTTATTGATCGGAAACCGTTTTTGCTTTCAAGGTCAATGTGACCTTGACCTTTGACCCCTTGACCCCAAAATCAATAGGGGTCATCTACTGGTCATGACCAATCACCATACCAAGTTTGAAGTTCCTAGGCCTAAGGGTTCTTTAGTTATCACTCGGAAACCATTTGGTCTACGGACCGACGGACCGACAAGTGCAAAGCAATATACCCCCTTTTTTTCAAAATGGGGGCATAAATATATCTAAGTTATGTTCAGACGTCAAAGAATAAAAACAACACTCCAATTTATAATTCGTTGCCAAGATTGTAATAAATCTTATATTCTTTAGATGTTAACACATTTTTGTAAACCGTAATAATTCGTTATTAGCAGTATCCGAATATTTAACTTGGAAATTTAATCCCTGGTTTCAAACAAAGGACACTTTCTATAACATATACATATATATGATGTAGTCATGGAAACCCTAATCCATGTAGCCATGGAAATCCTAACCATGTAGCCATGGTAACCCTAACCATATAGCCATGGTAACCCTAACCATATAGCCATGGAAACCCTAACCATGTAGCCATGGTAACCCATGTAGCCATTGTAACCATGGTAACCCTAATCCATGTAGACATGGTTAAACTAATCTATGTAGCCATGGTAACCCTAATTCATGTAGCCATGGTAACCCTAATCCATGTAATCATGGTAACCCTAATCCATGTAGCCATGGTAACCCTAACCCATGTAGCCATGGTAACCCTAACCATGTAGCCCTGGTTACCCTAATCCATGTAGCCATGGTAACCCTAATCCATGTAGCTAGGTAACCCTAATCCATGTAGCCATGGTAACCCTAACCATGTAGCCATGGTAACCCTAACCATATTGCCATGGTAACCCTAACCTTGCTGAATTGGTGTAATATACTTTTAATTTGGAGCAGTCCATTAATAACGTGAGTCAGGTATCAGCATTAAAGGGACACCACTAAGATTTTTATACATGATGGGACTGGAGACTGATGATTCATTTGATGTAGGTCTAGACCAATCATTTGTGTGCAAAATTTTAGTTCATTTGCTCCTTCTGTTTTTCCAGAATAATGATTGAAAAGCATTCCAAATTGGGGCAAAAAAATAGCAAAAACAATTGATTTATATCTATTTTCAATTTACATCTGAGTATATACTGTTTTTTTTGCATATCTTTCTATTTTAAGTTCTCCAGCTGATCTATTGAGAAAAAAAAATCAAATTTCACGTATTAAGGCTTTTTGACCTCAGTAGAGTTCCTTTAAAATTTCATTTTAGCAGCAAACCATAGACATTTGGTCCAGGCTGCACATAATTGTTTTTTTTTTTTTTTTTTTTTTGATTTTTTAAAGAAATCTAATGTGGACAGTCATAGGGTTAAATATCAAAATATAACACCAAAGGCATTTTTGGGGTTTAAACTGCATTTCAAATTGTCATGCAAAAAAGTTACTCAGACTGCATAGGTATAGAAAGTGCCCATTGTTTTGTGGTGTAATATAGAACAAAACATAATCTGAATAATCATAAATAAAACCAACAGAAAATAGCGCCTTGCCTAGGTTATTTTCTTCAAAATCAATATGGTGCATACATTAAAAAACACAACTAAAAACATGCATTGCATTGCATTGCAAAGAAAAAATCAACCCAACATGAATATTGCAAAACAAAGGAACACTGTTGGGAGCTGGCATGGAAAATTAATAAACATAAACGCAACTAAACTTTGGCAAGAAACCAAACAAAAAGTGTCTCTGTTACCAGGCATTTACAGCAGAATAATAGGACTTCCAAAAGACAGAGCTGTTAGTAACAATTGAAGGAAACTTTTTTTAATTTTCAAATAAATTTTTTTTTGCATGTAAAAACAATATATTTGGGCCTATTTCCCAACAATTTGAGTCAGAGATGTAACTTAAGTGTCCTAACAGAATTTTGAGTAACAATCATTTGCAAGAAAGGAACAAACTAAGTGTCTCGACATTTGAGACAGAATTTTGAGTACTCATTTACAAGAAAGGAACAAACTAAGACTTAGCGTCTCGACATTTGATTGAAGATATTTTATAATAAAGAATACATACAATGAAAAATGATGACAACAGACATACAGATGGACAGATGAGATAAAATGAGATCTGAACAATAAATTCATTTGAATTAAATCATTGACTTTTCTCCTCTTACTATAGTATACGCAGACAAATAATCCCTGTCATTATACAACATACGAAATTCTTATTTCCCATAAGCTATTTGTGCAATTTATTTGATGTTTTCTTGCAATATGTTACACTGACATATAATTATAGGTCATATGGGCGACTTTTTTACTTGTTACTGGCATTAACAGACCAAATATTTCAGACTTCAGTAAGCTCAAAATAACATATCTGTTATCAGAAATAATCCAATATGGCTGGATAGCTTCTTAATTTGAGGAAAGATGTCCATATCCACAACCAGATATCAAACCCTCATGGATTAGGGATAATAATAATAATCAAAACAATGACCATGACCCCTTCTCCATCTTTCAATCACGACCAAATCATAATTTTCATTGAAAAGATGGCTTAAATTTTAAGGTTTATTTAAATGCTGTATAATAATTACTAATGTAAGAATGCATTTTAATCCTGAAGAAAAACATCCCATGAATAATGAGGATGCAAAATGTCATGTTTACATAATTTATTTCCGTGAATATGATCTTACTGCAGTTAAAAACTGATTATTCATTAAAATTTGTCATAGCTCAATTTTTTTTATTATGACCGTTCTTAAGACCATGATAACAAGGTTAAGGCTGAAGTTTTATGTTCATTTATTCGAAATTTAAAACAATTTTAACACATTTTGGACTCTCAGCAGTCGGTCCACAAAACTGGCTTTCCTGGAAGACTAACCACAGTAATTGCCAATTTCGGTGCTAGTGACACACTACTAATCCCACATGAGTTCTGAATCAGTGGTTAGAAACAAATGACCATTAGTTTTCTTGTGGGAGAATCATGAAAATTTTTATACCTGTATTTCCCTTAAGAAGCAAATATTTTTAGGTCAGACATAATCATGTCCCTTACATTTAGCAACCTTTCGACCTTAACCTTTAACCTCTGGGTCATAAAATGCCAAAAGACTGTTCATTTGTTTAAGACACTACCTAAATAGTGTCATTAATTAATGAATCACTTAGTGATTTATCTACAGGAACATGTAATGTCTAACATTAATTGTACATAATCTCAAAATTTTCTGCATAGGGAGTATACTCTTAGCTTAGAAATGAATGAAAATAATTCGCATTTAATTACAGTAGCAGTTTATATTATAAGAACAACATGTATGATAATTTAAATATACACAGGAGAAAAAAAACAAAACAAAAAACAAAGAAAACCAATCAAAAAAACATTACAGACACAATCATGTATGGCGTTCAAAGATTTCTGCAGCAACATATAGCTTTTTTTGATAATTATATACAAAAAACTGAAGAAATACAAAATGTAATGTATGTATTAAAACGTGAAGCGAAGAACACTGAAATATTTACGATACTCCCACATCTTGCCAGTGGATACATTGTATGCATAATACACATCTGCTGCAAAGAACAAGGATTCCTTTTTTTTTCTCTCCCATGATTTATAAACTATCAACAAACTCTTAAAACACCAATTAAGCATTTCCTTGTTGGAAAAATATAAAAAAATATCTTAGTGAAAGTTTATACTGCTGTGAATCAAAAGGCAGAGAAAATAAACCACATGATTAAAGCTAGTAAGTATAAAGTTCATATTCTGCTTCTCCATAATTATGCATCATGAGAGATTTAATATACATCTTTAAAGAGACATCTGCCTCCATTTATCCCCCCTCCCAAAGCTAAGCAACACAGCCCACCATACCCCAACCCAAACAACTATTCCCGACCCTAACACCCCTACCCTGAGGGACATTTCTAGCTCTCTTCGGAAAAGGCCTCTGGCTAAAATTTGGTCACTTGTTGAGGCTACTAGGTTCAATAACTTTAAAAGATTATAAAGTTCCATTTTAAAGTTTAATATAAAAGACTTGTAACAGTAAGTAATACTGGTTATTGAAAGTTGGGGGGATCAAACTCGCTTCCAGTAATTATTTGTGGTCAGACAATGTAACCTAAGCATACCACTGTGTTCCCCCTTATCTACAATGCCAATAGTGAAGTGTCTTCCTTTCAGCTGTGAGTACTGGTGGCCTAAGATTATCACTGACTGGAATTCACAGAGATATAGGAAATCAGTGGTTTTATCTTAACAACTGTTCAAAACAACATTATGATTTACATAGACAGGTATTAATGGTTTTTTAATTTCTTTCCAGGCAGAGCTGGTATTAGAAGATAACAGACCAAAAACATAACATTGGGCAAATTCTGTTCTCCAAACCTGCTTTGTTTCTCTCTATATATTATAATCTAAATAAAAACAAACTTCTTTACTTTCAACACACAATTACAGTATCAGCAGACAATAGGGTGGAGCAAAATGGAATCCATAAAGAATGCCAAAAACAACAATATTGAAAATGTTTGTTCATGGATGGTACAGGAAAGTGCAAGTTACCGACTCCACGCCCCTTAGCACTGGCCTTAGCAAAACTCAACACCTAAACATGGAAATGGTGAAAAGCCGATTAAATTGTGCTCCTAAAATATCATACAGACCCAACCCCCCAAAAACCCATTCGTACCAATCCCCCAACTCCACTTGGAAGTCTTCTCAGTCACTCCCCAATTCTGAGAATTTGCACCCTTATAAGCAAGCTGCCATTGAAGCCCATATCCACCGAAACATTGAACTTATTAGCTATTGCACAATTTTGCAAAACACCTATAAAGCAAAAAAATTATTTATGTTAAACATGAAATCATCAATTTATTATTTTGTACTCAAAAATCAAACTTTAGCCAAATCATGTACAAATTTTCTCTGTCTTGTAAATAAGGAAATTAACTCAAGGCTGAGGCTTATTAATAATGCATGTGTTAAGAAAAAGAAGAAAAAAATAAAGTAAATAATAAGGAAAATTAAATGAAACGTGAATAGGATATATAAATCGCTCTACATATATATATTCTGAAATGTTGCTGTTTACATTGTGATCATCTGATAAATACATAAAATAAACAAAATGCTAAAAGCTTAACCTGCCATATCAAAAAGGGTTCAAGCCATTGACACCCATACAGGGCCAGGCCAGCCTGCACTTCCATGCCGTCTGACCAGGCTCTATATATTACTGTAGGTTGACTTAAGTTTTCATCTTGATATCCCCAAAAATTGAAAATGGACAGTTCCAAAAATGGAAGCTTGACAAGTCCATTAAAGAAATATAGCATGAAGAAAGTACTTCATACTTTCTTAACAAGCATTTTAGACAAGACATAACGGATCAATTCAAGTTCTGCTAATGCACCAGGCACTCATTAACCTCAGGTCCCCCCAACACCCACAGCAAAATTTGGGACTTCAAATCATGTTTATGGTGCCTAAAACAAGGCCATCAAAACATAACAAAAAGTACAAATTCTCTTCACTTCCCCCACCCCCTCAACTCAATGACCTAAGTCTATAAGAGGCATTTTACTCTGATACATCATTTAAAACCTTTAATTTTAGATACTAATACTATGCAACCATAACTTTATAGCACAAATCACTTATCCAACACAGCAACATTTGCAGAATATCAAAGAAACATTCTAAATAATTATATTAATAACAGGAGATCTAAATTTTGCCAACAATTGATAGCACATTGAAGATATTACTTTATTATCTTTTCCTATCGTTTTCTTTTGTTTGACAAGAGAGCCACAATGGCCTTAGATCACCCACTTTGGGGGAGCTTCAAAAGCAACATTACATAATGATATTAACAATTAAATTTGTATATAATAAATTGTTTTAACACGAGAGCCATGATGGCCTAAGATCACCCGCCTCGTGTGAGCTTAAAAAATGCCTGCCTCGGGTGAACTTAAAAAACAACATAATTATACTGTACTTGACAATGGATTTTTTATAATTATATTAATTATATTCAATTGTTCAAACAAGAGAGCCATGATGGTCTTAGATAACCCACCTCAGGTGAGCTTCAAAAAACAACATCATTATATTGACAATGACAATCGTATATATATTCAATATTGCCATCAATCGTGAGCAGGTAGATTAAATAGCAAGGATGATAGATGAACTGATTATAAGGTGGCTACTGCCTTATGGTCTGTTTATTCTAATTTATGGCATTCCAATTATTTAACTACACTCTAATTACATATTAAACAATATTAAAGGAAAATTTCTTTTATTGAAATATGTACATTCCTTTCTTACCACTAGACTTGATAACTGAATGATATATTAAGTTAATGTACATTAATTTATATTATTACACGATTATAAACATGAATATGATATACATTATGATAATTATTGCAATATGATTATAATATGTGAATAATAATAACAGATTTATACAGTACCGTATTGTCTCTAATGAACGCTCCTAAGTCAAAGCATTACATAATTATGCCTTTTCATAGAATTTGTACGGTTTTATTTGAAAGTCTTTGACAATAGAGTTTGTTATATACTGATAATTGCTAATATAATATTCAATAATTGGAATAAGTTATCAAAGGTCTCTATAGACTTATACTGTTTAATCCGGTGTACTGTAACCAGCTTTTAGCATGAGTACAAGTTCAAACTGTGAGAAAACCTGAAAATTCTGAATAATGTTATTATTTCAATAGGTTTTCTACACAGTACTCTAAGGGAGGATAAAAAACCTGAACTTCTGGCAAATGCCTGAAAACTTGTACCCATGTATATATATAGACTGGAGCGTTTATTGGATACAATACAGTACAATGATATATCATTAATCAACATGGGGCACTAATTTTCATGATCATTCTATGAAATTTATTTAACATTCATTTCATTGTAAAAATATACAATTGCACAATGAACCAGTATTCTTCTAACAGCATGCATGCTCCGGAAATAGAGCTGGATTTTTCTTTTTCATTTGCTAAACTCATGAAATTTAATGCTCTGCAAAAGATTAATGACTCATCTTCATTATTAAGAATAAGATAATAAACAGTGAGAGAAGCTGCAAAAAAAAGGTTGAAAATTAAATAATCGAGTACAAAATCATGCATCGGGTATAAAAGATCTATTTATTGTGTAATTAACTGATTTCTTCCAGCTATTTATACATAACTGAAACTCCATGATAATTAAAGGTATGTTACTTATGTTATAGTCTAAGAAATGTTTATATAAATGTATGTAACAAAGGTATTTCTATAAACTTATTTGCAGCAAGTGTAAGTGGGAATATATGCCTTTGACATTGTGTTAGCAAAAAGTTATGTTTAACAATGTCAAACATGAGTCAAGTAAAAATTAACGAAAACAAGAATGTTGAAGAGCATAGAAAACGTGATAAAATTTTTTGTATTAGTTTTAAAGTAATTTCCATGTACCAAAACAAACAAAACAAGTTTTTGATTTAGTAATATCCTTCACCTTTAACAAACAAAACAATATTAAACAATTCAGAAATCTGCCAAAGTTTTAAGGACATTGGAACAACATCCTAAAGGGTGGTTTTGGGTTAGTAATCTCCCCTTTCCAAGTGGTTAAATATTCTAAAATTTCATTTAATCATGACTGCAGAATGCCTCAAAGCACAAAATTCTATATGTTAAGAATACTAAAAAGGTTACAATTAACTCAGATTCTCTTAAACTAAAAGCATTTAGTTATTAATATGTCGATAATCATATGATAAAGGGGGACAACTATGTAGAAAACTATTTAACAAGAGCTGTCCGTAAGACAGCGCGCTCGACTTTTTTATTGCTTGCCAATAAAAAAAGTTTTTGCAGTAAAAGGCAATACAAGAATCTCTGTATTTTTAAAGTGAACTAGTTGTTTGATACCCTTGAATATTACAGCAATGTTTATATGACATAATTTATGGTAAAGTGAACAAGTGGATAGGAATGAATTTTTTTAGATTTTTTAAGTTTTTTAGTGCTTGCCTATAATACAAAACATTGACAGTTAAGGGCCATAATTCAAATAAAATCTTTGACAGAATTACCTTCTCCTGGACATGTTTGGGAATCATGATTGTAAACAAGTATTCCAACTTTCAAATTAATATCTCAAACAGTTCAGTCAAAAAGTGGACTGGTACTAAAAACTTAACCAAGATTCTAAGTCGATAAAAGGCCTTAATTTTTAAAACAAATCCTTGACAGAGTTACCTTCTCTTGCGTACAGATGGGGGTAATGATGTGAAATAGCATTAAAAGTTTCAAAGCAATATCTCAAAGGGTTAAGGCAATAAGTGGATTTTACCCATATTCAATGTATTTTCTAAGTCAAAAAGGGGCATAATTCTGTCAAAAACCTTGACAGAGTTATGTCCTCTTGTCTGTTGATGAAGGTCGTGATGGTAAACAAGTATGGTCAGTTTCAAAGCAATACCTCCAATGGTTTTGAAATAAAGTGAGGTGGTACAAAAAACTTAACCAAGCTCAATACACTTTCTAAGTCAAAAAAGGGCCATAATTCTGTCAAAAACCTTGACAGAGTTATGTACTCTTGTCTGTAGATGGAGGTTATGATGGTGAACAAGTATGGTAAGTTTCAAAGCCATACTTGTAATACTTCTGAAATAAAGTGGGGTGGTACGAAAAACTTAACCAAGGTGTGACGCCAACGCCGACGCCGACGCCGGGGCGAGTAGGATAGCTCCCCTTTTCATAGAAAAGTCGAGCTAAAAACTGTTGAAAACAAGAAAAGGGGGACAACTCTCTAGAAAACAATTCAACAATTATGTGGAAAACAAGAAAAGGGGGACAACTATGTAGAAATCAATTTACCAACTATGTAGAAAAAAAGAAAGGGGGACAACTATATAGAAATTCAGAATTTAACATCCTAAAAATTCACTAAAGAACTAAACTACTAAATTTTCTTAAATGTAATCTTGTTAATGCACTTAAAACATATCCCTTTTTATTACATGCTTTTCGGTGGTTTATAGAAATATATCAGTGATTTAAAACTGGTAATTTCACTGTTTGAAACAGTGAAATTACCAATTTGATAATTTCACTGTTTTGAATTTAAGCCCCTTACGTTGTTTCAGTGAAATACCAGCGTGCACAGAACTGGGTACCAACTTAATGACATGACTTCATAAATGACGTCACGTTGTATTATTATTTGGCGTGCTTTTCATTCAGTATTAGGTTTAATGTCTTTTTAAAACGTTTCTTTGCATATAATATTAAAAAGAAAATTTATTTAGTTTAGTGTAAGATCGAAATATATTTCACCTTGTGAACACCAAAAGTTCATATTTCACTCGTGGCTGCGCCACTCGTGAAATATACCTTTTGGTGCTCACTCGGTGAAATATATTCCGATCTTACACTGAACTAAACAAATATCCTCTATATCTCACTATACATAGTACTGTAAATGCAGTAAATCATATCCCACAGCATTTTGTATTAAGGACTTTTCTATAAAACTTATTTAAATTCTTTTCAGTTTTGCTTTTGAAACAGAAATTCACTTCCTTGAAAAATAAAAATCTTAATATAATAGCTGTCGTGAATCATAAACATAGGAATTTGTTTTGTAAATCAACATAATATTATGTAACATCTGAAAATCATAAAGAGGATATAGATCTATATCCAGATGTAAATTTAAACTTAGTCTCTATATTCTGCATCAATAAATGACGGGTGACTTAAAAACCTCGCCAGGTGAATTTAAGTAAAATTTTACTAAGTCCTAATTGCAGGATCATATTGCAAAGTGATTACACCATGAAATTCCCTTATCTAACTATTCATCAAAGGGGTATATAAAAGTAAACATTACAGAAATTCGAGACCAGATACTATCCCCATACAAGCCATGTTGTATTATGTTAATTAAACTTTAATAGCATCATTATAGAATTATAAATGTCAGCCTCATTACATACATGTGTGCTGTACTCTTATATATTTCCACCTGGTGATCATGATGGTATTAGACAACAACCAATACAGTGCAACCTGTCTTAAGCGACCAATATTATAAGAAAGGTGGTTGACTGTTGAGTTATGGTCTCAAATGCACTAGACTATCATAACTCTACTATTTGAACAGACAGATGGTAAAAACCATATGGTTAATGAACCCCGGTCCCCTACAGTAAGTTGGACATATATCCTTGTTATTTTTCACACACAAAAAAAACACCATGTAGACATTGCATGAACAAACTCTACCTTATTCGCAGCACTAAGCCTAGAGTTAAGGAACAGACTCGTAACAAATTACTTGTGTATAAATATTATTTCGTCACCTTAGCGAAGTAGGCGGGTTAACTTCTTATATAATGTTATAGGAGTTAACCTGTTACTGCATAATAAGGTGACAATTTTAGGTAGAAATTGTTAAAACTGGAAAGTAATATACAATGGATGATCTGCACAATCAGTCCTGTCATATGAATTTAAAGTAGGAAATGGGTGTATATTATTATATATATGATAAAAGAATGGTTTGATCACAGTGTGGTGGTATATAATATAACTATTTACAGAATGATATACAAATGTGTTACAGTGGAGAGAATTCTATTTTGTGCATGTCTATTTCATATAATTATTGCGATACAAAAAAAATACATCTATAAAACAGTGAGGTTGACTTTTATATAAAGATAATAAAGGCTTAAAGAGAATCTTAAAAGTTCTATATCTACATATAAAGGTGAATTTCATGGTTATAGCATGGTATGATATTAATAGTGAGTTACATTAGATTTGAGGGCTCAACACATAACTATCTTTATTACTGTTGATATATGCTACCATTTAATATTCACACTCGGTATGTTTATAACAAAAAGTTTCTTGTAACGAAATGTTTCATATTGAAATCACATAATGAAGATTCTAGAATCGATTGGCATAAGCTCTGAAGCAGCCGGATATAAATCTATTCATTGTCATCATTTAAACAGAGCTATATCGCAAAGGAAATAATTTGTCTTAATGTAACCAGTTAATCACACACTTGAGTAGTAAAACTGTAAGCTACCATTATTTCAGGCCCTTGAGTAGAACCACTGACATTCCGTAAGCTAACTGGATAGCTTTTGAAAGAATTTAAAGATGTGTCGTTCCGTAAGCTAACTGGACAGCTTTCTCACATGAAAGAATCCAAAGTAGCTAAATCCTACAGCGTTGAGAGGCAAGTAGTTTGATTGAGTATAAGTCCTTATAAGAACCACTCGGCCACGGACGTTCCTGCAAATAATACATTCATTATACAATTTCAGTAGGGTAGTAACCATCAAGTATATCAAATCAGAAAGATGTGTTGCGTTTTGAGCCCTCAGAATAATGCCAGTGTTAGTGAGACTACAAACATTCGAGTGAGTTGTGTTATATATTATATATGTGTAGATCTACAGATCTTTGCTATAAAGCCTTACAAAAGACATTCTATGTCGACTCTGCCGAACACCCTACAATACAAGCAGTGTAAATATATATTTATATATTCATTCATCATTCATACATTGTAAGCGTAACAAGCAAAACACACTCAAACCAACATTCCCATATACTTGTTTACATCCCCCACACTCCCCCCCCCTCCAACTTTCGCTAAACGGCTGTTCAGAAAAAAAAAGCATTAAGTGTAAGCAATCAAACAAGCACTTGCTACAGTATCAGGGAGTACTCATTAATTTGCCTTAAGTGTACAGTGTAGGGTTTTTACTTTAAAAGTTAACCGCGCCAAGTGCAATGAGATATTGATAATATTGTTATTGAACCAATTCATAATTTGAATTTTTTATGGTGTATTTTGTGGTTGTGAGGGAACATAAAATTTAGGTGAATAACAATTCCTTTACTCATCCTTAAAGTTCATGCTCTCCTTAATAAAATTTTTTATAGTCGATGTTCACTTTAAACAACTGCCAAATTTTATGCCAATATAATAATAAAAACAAATGTGCAGGATTTGAATTTTAGACATAATCTAGGAATTATAATCATTAGAAATCATATAAACTCATAATTTAGTTCCCATTTTAATTCAAGGACAGAAAAACAATTCAAATTGCGCTATTAGAATCCCATGGAGTCTTGGCAATAATAATAACAAAATTATGAACTATCTTTAAGTTTTATGATGTCTGATATTTTAAAGGAGCATACCTTTGTTGTTTGGTTGTTTTTTTAACTTCGGATTCAGAAAACATTTTATTACACAGTTTAAACAATAATTTAGCCGAGATATTTATTATAAACTTCTTAAAATATAATCATTATACAGTAATAAATTTAAATTATTCATTTCGAATTATATTTAAAATTGGTTACACATTTTATTAATGCCATTATCAAAGCTTTTAATTATTCAACGAAATTTTTACACTCCTTATAATTTAAAGGGTGTGCTCCTTTAAAACTTATTCAGCCTGGATAATGGATACACCCATAATACATGACAGGTCAGCAAACAGTTGCTGAATTCATCTCATGCAATTAAGTTAAATTATGTGTTTACACACAGTATCATATATGTATAATAATAATATTAAGATAATTAGAATCTTAGCATATGAACACACCTAAATTAGTAACAATTCAAATTAAACAATTACAAATACAATAAATAAACAGATGTCATGCGTATCATATACATATAATTATCATTCTTAAATTATCATTGTTAAATTATCATAACCATTCTTAAATTATCATTCTTTAATTATCACCATGTCATACATTATTGTTGTAAATATGTATAAATATAAATAATTATCATTCTTACATCATCATTATCATTCTTAAATTATCATTCTTAATTTTCATCAAGTCATATAATTATTATTGTTGTAAATATATTTAAATATAAATAATGATACATCAAGATATAAATTAAATATGTAATTAAACATATGAAGATGTCAGTTGATCAGCAATTTTTTTGAATTTTGAAAACTTACTGGGAAGTAAAAAAACATAAAATTGCAAAAATCTTAAATATATCTATGACAAGAAACCCTCCCTTTAAAGAGACCCTGACTAAAGCAATATATGACCATGCAAGGATCACCAAAAAACCCTGTTGGCAAAACCATCACTTATATATATAAATATATCATATAATAATAAAGCATAAACTTGAGATGTCATAATGCAGTCAATTTGTATCCCAATAAAAATTCAATGTGGTTTAAAAAACATAGTGCAGTCAAACCTGTGACTCAGACCATCCTCAAATAAATACCACCCTATGTATAAAGACCACTTTTTTGACAAACCTTTCCTTAATTAAGTTGATCAAATTACCTCTAAATTGTTTGTTTGTTTGTTTCATTTTACGCCTTTTCCCAACAGTATTTCAGTCATACAGGCCGGTAGTTTCCTAACCATCATTCCTGGAGAGTTACACCAGTACTAGACTACCTTCCTCCGTGCTAAACTACCAAAGCATCTCCCGGGGATTGAACCCACGCCAGAGAGGTAACTGGATTAGAAGTCATCGACTCTAACCCCTCGACCACGGAGGCGGTCCTTACCTCTAAATAAAGACCACTTGTCTATAAAAGCCACGTTCAGTTTTTTCCCTTAATGATAGCCTTTTGTTTGCAGGGTTGACTGTAGCTATGTTTTAGATCAAATTTGCAAACTGTCATCGCAGTTTCAAATTCTAATTAAATATATAGTTTAAATTATCTGAAGTGCATGAAATTTTCTTTAAAAAGATTGAAAAGAGAGGGGGAAAAAGTTTTTTGGCAAGTGACAATACGTATAAACTCCTATATAATAATTGTCTCTAAACTTACAGGTCTGCGTGTATCAAAACAGGTTAAAAGGAAAACATATGAAACTAATTTCCTACATTATATCAGACACTGATGGGGGGCACTCTTGTCTGAAATACCAGAGTTGACATTCAGATCAGCATCTTAAGTAAATTGCAAAAACCAATTTATAACATATAACATATTCCATTATGTACTTGTCTGATTATAATTCAATAAATCTTCTACTAAACAATAATCAATTTTTTTAATATAATAAAAACAAGGTCTGCAGATTCTGTAACCAAGTCCAGAATAAATAATTTCTTTGAATCAATATAAAAGACTATGATATGATAATAACCGGATATTTCCTCGCCGAAAAAATTTAGTTAGTTTTTATACTATGTCAGATTGTTCGAAAAACTTGCAACCTTAGATAGGCTATGTCATATATCTCGGATTGTTTGAAATTTACGACCTTTGATAGAAATGCTATGTCATACATGTATATCTCAGATTGTTTGAAAAAAACTTGCGACCTCTCATAGAAATGCTATGTCATATATCTCGGATTGTTTGATCAATAGGAATGCTATGTCAAATATCTCAGATTGTTTGGAAAAAGTGACGACCTTTGATAGAAATGCTATGTCACACATGTATATCTCACATTGTTTGAAAAAAAATTGTGACCTCTCATAGGAATGCTATGTCATTATATCTCGGGTTGTTTAAAAAAAGTTGTGACCTTCAATAGAAATGCTATGTAAAAAACCTTGGATTGTTTGAAAAAGTTGCCACCTTTGATAGAAATGCTATGTCATAAAGCTTGGATTGTTTGAAAAAACTTGCGATCATTGATAGAAATGCGGTTATTTATCTTAAATTGTTAGAAGTTGCATTCTTTGATCAAAATCCTGTCATATTACAGAGAAAACTATTTCTAATGAATATGAAAACAAAATTCTGCTAAAACATGGGGGAGAAAATGAGGGAGGTGACGGGGGTGGGGAACAACACAAATTGACTGCAGTAAGCATCTTCAAGTTTACCATTAATATCATAATATGGTCACACACCAAGCTTAAATGGTTGGTACAGTAGGTTACACACAGTGGTGAGATTTTATTTTATGTTACCTTTCGTGAAATCTACCAATGCACATAAAAAGCGTCAAAATGTATATTAATATTTGAAGTTTAAAAGTTCTGCAAGGTTTTATAAATGGACCCATCACATGTGCGACATCTTGGCAATATAATAGAGGAAATGGAAAATATTAATTTTTCTTATATTTATGTATGGTCAATGCATAGTATCAGAAAATGTTTAGACCCATGATTTCCTTCTATAAAAGTAAAAGTATGAGTCTATCTTGTGCCATCGTATGAAAATTTTGCTGAGTCATGGATGGGTCCATTTGCTTTCATAGAAAACAATCAATAGCTATGTGATGTGCATTTAAAGCACATAAAACGAAAGGTCAGTGCTTTTTTTAGCAAAAGCAGCTCATTGAATAGCTTTTATATTTATGAACCCTTCACCTGCTGGGACAAAAGTGTTGGCCTTTGCAACCAGTATAGAGTCAGGCCAGCGTGCACCATCTGTGCAGTCTGACCAGGCTCAAGTTCTATTGGCTGATTTAACTTTTAATTTTTCATCTTGATATCCCCATAATTGATAATGGACAGTTCCAAAAATGTAAAATTGTTGAACTTGTCCATTTAAGAAATTCAGCAGGTGAAAGGTTAAAAACCAGCACACAAAAGGGAAATTTTATAATTAAAGTATTTAAGTTTTTAAATAAAAAAATGAACTGTACCAGAACAATACTGTATCTGAACAATGGAATACATTTATGCAAGTAAAAAATTTCCTCTATAAAAGACAATTCTTCAACCATATAATATAAAATTTTATTAAACTATTTCAAGATATTGTTATAAAGCGAGAATCATTTTCTTGCATGAGTTTAATAAAATTTCATATTATATCACAATTCATGTGTCAGATTCTTTTTATCACATGACTTAACTCATTGAAATTAATGAAAATAAATTTTCGACGTACTTAATTAAAGTGTGCCTATGTACACTTTTTTTCTCATGAAATGTCATATAAGCAAAAATGGCAATAAAAATTATAAATACACAAATAAGAAAATAGTTATATTACATGGAAAACAAGCGATGTCATGTGATATAAGTTCATTTAATTAACAGTTTCCCTAATGTGATCTAAAGCTTGTCAAAATGTGATAAAAAACATTGAGACTGTTGCCAAGGTATCAAGAAGTTAAGCGATTTTTCTAAAAAAATTCCCTTTTAAATTTGAAAAAGTCAACGGTACATCTACAATATTAATTTGTAATGTTTTTTTTTTCTGAGGAAGGTCAAAGAGCAATTTTAAATTCCAATAAAATCACTGGAAATCAAACTTCTTGATCTCTTATTAACAGAACTGTTTAGCAATTCAATATCATTTGATCAATTTCAAAATAGCTAGCGGCAGAATATATTGTATAAATTGTTTAATAACAAATAGGTCTGCACAGCGAAACGTGGGTATTAAACAAATCTAAAAACGCAATTGTTTTTCAAACACAAGCTCCATTTAAAACAATACAGTAAGACTAGAAAACGTATAAAACAAGGTTCTTCACAGTGACGGTATTTTATCAAGGAGTTACGTATTAGTGATATATACCTTTGTGCTGCGTGTTGACCTCGGATCCAAATATGTGCGTAGTTTTGTGAGGTAGACATCTGGGGGATCTTTAACATGTACACGTTCCTGAAATACAAAAAGCAACACTTATAATGTTAAGAAACTAGAGGCATTAGGTCACTTGATTGGAAAAAGGCCCCAGCCTTTTGATATTTGGAAACAATTAACGCTAAAATGGCTAAATAGGAAAGTAAACAAGAGGGCCATGATGGCCCTGAAGTCGCTCACCTGTATAAAGGCCCCTGGAGCGGGCCAGTATAAACCCCAGGGCTTTTATTTGAACAAACTTGGTAGACACCCATTAGAAAATGTTTCATGCAAAACATCTAAGGTCTAGCTCGTTGGGTTTTTTAAAAGAGGATTTTTTCATGTTTTTTCTTTACACATATAGTTAAAAACAATGACACACCTGGGGCAGGGCCAGTTTTGACCCCAGGGCTTTTATTTGAACAATCTTTGTAGACACTTACTAGCAAATGTTTCATGCTCTATATCTAAACTCTAGCTATTTGGGTTTTTTCAAAGAGAATTTTTAAGATTTTGCTATACACTGTATGATATAAGGAAAATCAATGTCCCCCGTGGCGGGGCCAATTTTGACCCCAGGACTTTTATTTGAACAAACTTTGTAGACACTCACTAGAAGATGCTTCATGCTTAATATCTAAACTCTAGCTATTTGAGTTTTTTCAAAGAAGATTTTTAAATTTTTTGTTATACACATATAAGGAAAATGAATGACCCCCGAGACGGGCCAATTTTGATCCCAGGGCTTTTATTTGAACAAACTTGGTAGACACTCACTAGAAGATGTTTCATGCTTAGTATCTAAACCTTAGCTATTTGTTTTTTTTTTCAAAAAAGATTTTTTAAGTTTTTGCTATACGTATATAAGGAAAATCAATGACCCCCTGGGTGGGGCCAATTTTGACCCCAGGGCTTTTATTTGAACAAACTTAGTAGACATCCATTAGAACATGTTTCATGCTAAATATCTTAGCCCTAGCTCTTTGGGTTCTTTAAAAGAAGTTTTTTAAGTTTTTACTATATGCATATAGGGAAAATCAATGACCCCCTGGGGCGGGGCCAATTTTGACCCCAGGGCTTTTATTTGAACAAAATTGGTAGACACCCATTAGAACATGTTTTATGCTAAATATCTTAGCTCTAGCTCTTTGGGTTCTTTAAAAGAAGTTTTTTAAGTTTTTACTATATGCATATAGGGAAAATCAATGACCCCCCGGGGCGGGGCCAATTTTGACCCAAGGGCTTTTATTTGAAAATAATTGGTAGACACCCATTAGAAGATGTTTTATGCTAAATATCTTAGCTCTAGCTCTTTGGGTTCTTTAAAAGAAGTTTTAAAAGTTTTTACTATATGCATATAGGGAAAATCAATGACCCCCTGGGGCGGGGCCAATTTTGACCCCAGGGCTTTTATTTGAACAAAATAGGTAGACACCCATTAGAAGATGTTTTATGCTAAATATCTTAGCTCTAGCTCTTTGGGTTCATTAAAAGAAGATTTTATAAGTTTTTACTATATGCATATAGGGAAAATCAATGACCCCCTGGGGCGGGGCGAATATTGACCCCAGGGCTTTTATTTGAACAAACCTGGTAGACACTCACTAGAAAATGCTCATGCTAAATATCTTAGCTCTAGCTCTTTGGGGTCTTTAAAAGAAGATTTTTTAAGTTTTTACTATATGCATATAGGGAAAATCAATGACCCCCTGTGGCGGGGCCAATTTTGACCCCAGGGCTTTTATTTGAACAAAATTGGTAGACACCCATTAGAAGATGTTTTATGCTAAATATCTTAGCTCTAGCTCTTTGGGTTCTTTAAAAGAAGTTTTTTAAGTTTTTACTATATGCATATAGGGAAAATCAATGACCCCCTGGGGCGGGGCCAATTTTGACCCCAGGGCTTTTATTTGAACAAAATTGGTAGACACCCATTAAAACATGTTTTACGCTAAATATCTTAGCTCTAGCTCTTTGGGTTCTTTAAAAGAAGATTTTTTAGTTTTTACTATATGCATATAGGGAAATCAATGACCCCCTGGAGCGGGGCCAATTTTGACCCCAGGGCTTTTATTTGAACAAACTTAGTAGACATCCATTAGAACATGTTTCATGCTAAATATCTTAGCCCTAGCTCTTTGGGTTCTTTAAAAGAAGTTTTTTAAGTTTTTACTATATGCATATAGGGAAAATCAATGACCCCCTGGGGCGGGGCCAATTTTGACCCCAGGGCTTTTATTTGAACAAAATTGGTAGACACCCATTAGAAGATGTTTTATGCTAAATATCTTAGCCCTAGCTCTTTGGGTTCTTTAAAAGAAGTTTTTTAAGTTTTTACTATATGCATAAAGGGAAATCAATGACCCCCTGGGGCGGGGCCAATTTTGACCCCAGGGCTTTTATTTGAACAAAATTGGTAGACACCCATTAGAAGATGTTTTATGCTAAATATCTTAGCTCTAGCTCTTTGGGTTCTTTAAAAGAAGATTTTTTAAGTTTTTACTATATGCATATAGGGAAAATCAATGACCCCCTGGGGCGGGGCCAATTTTGACCCCAGGGCTTTTATTTGAAAATAATTGGTAGACACCCATTAGAAGATGTTTTATGCTAAATATCTTAGATCTAGCTCTTTGGGTTCTTTAAAAGAAGATTTTTTAAGTTTTTACTATATGCATATAGGGAAAATCAATGACACCCTGGGGCGGGGCCAATATTGACCCCAGGGCTTTTATTTGAACAAACCTGGTAGACACTCACTAGAAGATGTTTCATGCTAAATATCTAAGCTCTAGCTCTATGGGTTTTTTAGAAGAAGATATTTAAATTTTTTTTCTTTTGGTTGCCATGGCAACCAGAGTTCTGCATGGAATTAAATTCTTTGAACAATTTTCAAAGGTGACCACCAAAGGAACATTCTTGCGAAGTTTGGATGAAATTGGCTTGGTGGTTTTTGAGGAGATGTCATTTAAAGTAAAAGTTTACAGACGCCGGACGGACGACGGACTGCCAGACGAAAAGCGATCACAAAAGCTGATGTAAGTTCAGATTCTTAGGAAAACCGCATGATTTTCAAGAAAATTGCTTTTGGGAAGAGGCCTTTTATAGGTGTTATAAACTTTAAAACTAATTGGAAAAAAATGATAAGGATCCCAATTTTTCTTTGTCCAATACTTATCGCATACAAAACTGGCATATATATGTTTTAAAAATGGGCTACATAAATTTTTTTGTACCACAACGATAATCACCACAATAATTATTACAATGATCGATGCAAAGATCATAATGGCTTGACTTTTTTCCAAAACAGACGAGCTAAAAATTAAATTACTTCCGTATCCAAATCAAAACACACTAGAGAGTCAATAAAACAAAACAAGCAGAATAAAATTTGTTCTCATAAAAAATTAATCTTCAAATTCTTTCAATATACATGTATAAATTATGGTTTGCGGGAAAATTTCCTCATTTTTTTAAACAAATAAAACAAGCTCAAGTCATAGGTTCATGACTGTATTTACAAAAGAAAAAAAATGCCCATGTACAAATGTACTTGTTTAAGTTTCCTTACTAGTATAGTATAAAATTAAGTAAATAATGAACAAGATCTAAAACTATAATGCATGTCTGCATGCGCACCTATCAGTTATATAGTTTTACTTCACTGAATGCATGAAGAAGCATGAAAAATTCCCTTCAGTTCGAACATAAATTACCAATGAAATATTTGCTGGTGAACCAATAGTGAGCCTAAAATATGCAAAATATTTCATAATTACTATGAAATATGACATTCAACAATTTATAATATAATCATTATACATTTTGAACATTACTTTTTTTGTATATATACACAATCTACAAAAAAACTCACTAGCGAAGAAATTTGGTTATAACTGGTAAGCTATCCACTGAAAAGACAGTAATGTGGACTGACTGTCAAGATGTGACCACTCAGGCACCTTTGTGCAGGCTGGACAGGCTCTTCATTAGTTACAAAGGCAACTCACTCTAAGGTCCAAGCAGGTTTAGGGGTCACCCTGCTGGAATCAAAAGTGATTTAGCCATGGCCCTCAGGCTATTATGATGTTGGTTGCAACTTGCTCATTTCATTCTATTTTGATATTTAACTTCCTAGTATTATTGAAAAGACTGTCAACAAGAGCTGTCACAGGAGACAGCGAAGCTCGACTAATAAAATACTGGACGCAGTAAGGAGGACAAAACTATAAAAGAAAAATCAATTATGTATAATTATGTATTAAGTTATAGTAAAAAAAATATATTTGTTAACATAAATTCCAAGATCAAGGGGAATAATTCTAGAAATAGTCATGCTAGAGTTATGGACCTTGTCACACAACATTTGAGTAATGATAAGAAATATATATTTGAAGTTTGAAGTAGATACCTTAAAAAGTAAAGAAGTTATTATATTTCTAAAAGAAAATCCTAAGTTCAAAGAGAGATAAATGTGTAAATATTGCTTCAAGAGTTATGAACATTGTCACATAAAATGTAATTGATGATAAGGAATAAGTATTTGAAGTTTAAGGTAGATACCTTTAAAAATAAAAAAGTTATAATAAAAAATAACATTTTTCTAGTAAAAAAATCTAAGTTTATGGGGAGATAATTCTTGCAATATTGGTGCTAGAGTTATGAACCTTGTCACATAAGATGTGGATGATGATAATGTAAATATATTTGAAGTATGAAGTTGATCCCTTTAGAAATAAATAAGTAACAGTAAAAAATAATATTTTTTATGGAAATTTCAAAGTTCAAAGGGAGATAAATCTGAAAATATTGGTGCTAGAGTTATGAACCTTGTCACATAAGATGGGGATGATGATAATGTAAATATATTTGAAGTATGAGGTTGATCCCTTAAGAAATAAAGAAGAAACAGTAAGAAATAGTACTTTTTGAGGAAAATTCTAAGTTCAAGGGGAGATAAATCTGTAAATATTGGTGCTAGAGTTATGAACCTTGTCACATAAGATGGGGATGATGATAAGGTACATATATTTGAAGTATGAGGTTGATCCCTTAAGAAATAAAGAAGTAACGGTAAAAAATAGTATTTTTTAAGGAAAATTCTAAGTTCAAGGGGAGATAAATCTGAAAATATTGGTGCTAGGGTTATGAACCTTGTCACATAAGATGTGGTTGATGATAAGGAACATATATTTGAAGTTTGAAGTTGATACCTTAAGAAATGACAAAGTTATAGTGAAAAATATTTTACTGCACCAAAACTTTAATCTAAAATCTGGACGCGGACGCCGACGCCGGGGCAAGTAGGACAGCTCTCCATATACTTCGTATAGTCGAGCTAAAAATGAAAGCAGGACAATTTTCATTATACAAATTTAGCAGGTTATGAGTTAAAGCGTAGGTCATAAATACAGTACAGATAACAAGGAATATGCAAAATCTTCCGAGGATCGAGGAAAACACTCGCAACTCCGCGAGAGTATTTGTCCATAAAAACGAGTGACTCGGCGTGAGAAACGTGTGATGAGAGTGACTTCGAGACGAAAATAAAAGCGCGTGACTCCGAGAGAGAATTACCGGGTAACTCCGTGTCGGTGTCTAGCTGGTGTAAATAAATGCAAGTGCAATCTCATTTTATATTTAATTTAATTCTTTAGATTACCATTCGAAAATAAAGATGATTTTTACGGTTGTTGTTTTCAATTTACCCTGAAACAGTTGAAAGGTACATTTGATTAGAAAAAATCACTACCTTAAGCGTCATCAGTTCTCAAGTTTATTTTTATCCCGATTAATTAGGTCAGTAGCACAGGTTCCCGAAATTCTATCAAAAACAAAAAACGATTTAAAAAATCCATATAATAACGGCCCAACTTTTTTTTATACTTCTTTAAGAAATGAATTAATTATATAAACTTCTTAATCTTAAATGTTTCTAAATGCATCAAATACCGATAACGTGCCATTCTAATTTATACAGGTGCCAAATATTGTGTTGTGTTTTCTTTTTTCAATGTGGAAAATGAGTTTCGATCTTCATAATATTTAAATCATTGATAACATGTGCACATCAAAAAAATTGACTTTCCCAACTTTTATATTGGTTTGTATAGTTTTAAAAATTGTCATGATGTGCATGTACGTTTCTTCATAATCCATTGTTTATATGTATTTTAGTTACGTGTCAACCTGTCACATCCGCCGTTTTAATTAGAAGACACTTGATTTATATATAATTTTTGAGAATTAACATTAACTTAATCGTTTCTAAATAAAGCTGCATAAAAATTAGTAATATATCTCTGAAAATCTGTCAGTCTCATTCTGTTATTAAAGTCATATGTAGATGTATGTTGATATTGGAATCAAAAGTAAATTGTCTTGTGATGATCATTAATAAATTAAGATTTTTGTTTTTTATTTCAGGCATTATGGAGGAATTCAAGAGTTATAGAGGTGTTAACAAGTTGACAGAGGCCGTTCAACTTACCTAGCGCACTGCTCCCATAATTCATTCACCTGTAATCAGCATTACAAAGATTGACAAAAAATAAAAACAGCAAAGAATAAAATGATCATTTTATTTGTCTTTTTGTTTTATTTGTTTATGGTTTGTACATCATCTATATCATGTCATTTTATAAAAATAAAAAACAGTTTTGACAAAGATTAAACTACTTCCGATTTCACGTACATGTACTGTTCAATATGACGATAAAACAATATTTTTATAATAGCATATGAACATATTTGATCTTCACAGCAAGCGGGCATGCATTGTACATGTACGTATGTGGATTGAAAAAGACCGCCATGCCTTTAAAAAATCACTGCCAATCTCAATGTTCTTGTTTTATAATTCATGGTTTTATTTTTTCCCCTGCAAACATCGGTAGAATTTCATAAATGAATTCCTTAATGTTGTCCTTTCTTGTGCTGCCAACATCGGTAGAATTGCCTAGAAGATCGAACTTTTTAACTCTGTTCTATATTGTTCTGAAAGCAATAGTAAAATAAATTTAAACATTAATGTTAAAAGCAGGACTGTACATGCCGACATAGGGTGTCGCTGTTTTGTCTAGTGCATTGTATGGAATGGTGTATTATATCTCGTATTTCACGGATTTTTTATCAACCAACAATTAAAAGGAGACGTACATGTACTTCACATGGAAATCAGTTTGGTATCATTTATGTAACTGGTACAAATTTATCTAAAAGCCTGACTTAAAAGTATAAAATTACATTTTTCAGAAGTTTACTTTCCAAGGCAGATGCATTTCACTGAAGAATACTTTCTAAACTGTCTTAAAGAAAATGTTGTTTTTTTTATTCAGTTCTGGTACAAAGTATAATTTCCCTTACGATAGTATGTCAATGGAATGAATCGACCTAAGCACGTGGCTGTTTTGCCATGTATTTCCTTTTTTTTTCTTCTTCTTTTTTTGCTTACATAATAATTATAAATTTGTATAAACAATGCAAAAAAGAAGCTCATCTATATTTTCTTATTTTAGAATACTAAATTAAATAGGTTTTTGACACTGCGCTTTACGGGAATTGCGGGAAATCATCGGTTATTCTTTCCTTTAATTAATTAATGAATCAAGTGTGTCTACTTTCGTTTTCACTTGTGATACTTTACATCAACGAAGAATTTTCGACAACATTGTTATTTTGAATGAATAACACATGCGATGAAGGATTTTATTTTAGAGGTAGAGCATTATATTATTTAATAAATAAATAAAGCATACGTGTACCAAATCAGTCTTATTTTTTCGGAGTCACTCTTTTTGACTCGGAGATTCACGGAGTCCCGCGGACAAAATTGTCACTCGTTTTTGTCTCGGAGTCACTCTTTTTCACCCGAGAAATTTATAATCTACTCGGAGTCACGCTTTTTGAGATTACTCGATACTCGCAGAAATTTGCATATTCCTCGATATCTGTACTGTAAACAGTAATAAATCACCATCCGTAAGCTAGTTTGATAGCATATTATAATAATAATATGCCATGTAAGCGCAATAACCCTGTTAGTGCTTATATAGTATATATATCTGCACTTAATTATACGGTTATTGCGCTCACATGACAATGTTTCTAACAGAATTCAAATTCCCTTTAAGGATTCCAACCCAAACACCAGTGAAGGGCAAGCAGTTCAAAGTCAGCTTCCACTTGGGCTATGGGGGTGTGGGGGGGGGGGGCTTGGGTGTTATGCATGGCTTTTCATCCATCTATACATAATAGTCATAGTCTAGCCCATAATGCAATCGAATAAAGATGAATTGTCCAAATTTCTCTGTGTCACTTGACATAATCAGCTATACATATATCAAACTTCAATAAACCATTCAATTTCCTTCCTGTACACATAAAAGAGTATCTTACAATGTCCCCACTATTTCTTCTCTCATCAACTATTACATTTCAATAACACTCACTGACCTTCATCAATTGATCTTCCTAATCATTATTTAAATAGGTAAAGTAAGATTTTGGAAACAGGAGAAAAAAATAACCTAGCCTGTACAAAGAAAATTAAAATGACATTGTGATTTGTAGCATAGGAGGCAAAAAATTTGGACTGTAAAATAATTATTGTGGTTTTCTTTATAGTGAATCATCAGGAAATAAAAACTGGTGAGAAAAACTACCAAAATGAATACAGAATAGGACTTACTTCCAAAGTTGGTCTGTTTACCCAGACAAAACACTTAACCATGTGAATCATACAATTTGCCAAAGCCTTGTCCACTTATAAAGGACAGTCATGATTGAAATACATGCATATAGTACCGTATATTACCGGTATGCATGTTCATTGCGTTTTCTAATGATTTACCCCGACTTTTAAATAACAGTGATGATAAATTATCATGCCACTAGTTTAGAAAACTAGGGCCCAAGAGAGATCAGGGTCTGAGGTTATAAAGATATTTTTTCAGCTCCAACTCAGATCTCAGGTATTTGATTGGTCAGAAACCTGCATAGAATGCTGTTCACTGACCAATGAAAATCCTAAGGTTTTAGAGAGAGAGCTGTTAAAGATCTATAACCTTCAGCAGTCTGTGAAATTATATTTTTTAGATCAAAGGCCATTAATTTTGGCCTTCTTTGGGATAAATGTAGATTATGCATAATTGTATAATGGATTTTTGTCTTTTTGGAATGGCATCATTTTATGATAATAAACATGTAAATGATTAAATTTGAAGTAAATAGGTCTTAAAGTTTCTGTGAAAATTGACCTAAGTAGAAAGGTTAACTAATGTCAACAATAGGATCAGGACAAAAGCTACAAATTTCATTATCTTTAAAAAGTGGAACCAAAAAACAAGGAGGAAAGAAAAAGCTGACATAAGCAAACAAGATTGCATGAAAGTTTCTGAAATATCAGATATTATTTACAATGTTTCCTTCCCTATAGAGAAATCATTTTCTACCACATGAAAGCAATAACATTGTATTGATCCCTTCAAAAATTAATATACAAACAGAAAATGTAACGAAGGAAGGTCTCGCAGGGATACAACTGCTAAGCTTTGAAGCTATTGTTAACATTACTCTTCAAAGTTGATTTCTTGCAGGTCTAAGATTATTAACTCACAAGCACCAATCAATCATTTGTGTCCCTCTTGTTAAATTCAAGGTCATACTGACATCATAACTACTGCTTGCAGTATTGTTAACATAAAGTTGGTTACTTCAAAGTTGGTTTTTCAATGTCTAAACATAATTACAAGTACATGTACCAGTCACTCTGGGCAATTTGGTATAATTTGGTATAAGCTCATACTGGCATTATTATTGCCTTACACCAGCACTACAGAAAGACCTCAGATCCTCTATGCATTACTTCTTTTTTTAATTGGTTGGGTTTGATGTTGCACTAACATAGTATTGGTCTAATGGGGACATCCAGCTTTATTGGTAAAGGAAGACATCATATGCCCTTTCCTGCACATATTTCGGGTGACTTACTCAGCATCTTCAAAACTTCTCACTAAATCTCGTTATAAACCCACCCAACCACCACAACATCCTCCACCCTCCAGGGTTATTAGTCGCCGGTAGAAACCGGCGACTATATTTGTAACAGTTTAATATTATACCTATGGTAGGAGAAGGCATTAATTTCTGTAAATAAAAGCATAACAATTACTGAACAATTAAAGACTACAATTGTTTTCAGTAATCTCAAAAATTCAAACATACAATAATGTTGCTCAATGAAATGAAATATTCAAATATTGACATCGTAAAAAGCAACATAACAATTTTTATAAAATGAATAAATGACGTATCCCTATGGACCAGTCATTTAATTTAGGGATGCTTTTACCTTTTTTTAAGTGTCAAGCGTTGCTATTTTATGATAAATAAATCATGCATGATATTTGAAATGACACTTTTAAATTATCTGGTTGTTTGTATCTTATGAGACCTATTCTATTTTTTTTATCTTATTTATTATAAACAGTTTCTCCCAGAATCACGTGACTACACGTTGTATGTTATTGTTATAAAATCTATTAATAGTAACAGTTTCTCCCAGAATCACGTGACTACACGTTGTATGTTATTGTTATAAAATCTATTAATAGTAGACATCATACAGGTAATTCGTGAATGGTTGGCAGCTGATAAAGTGCAAATCAAAGTAATTTTGTATGAAAAATCTCGGTATGACAGTAGGGGCCGGAATCGTATTGGATACAAAGAGAAAACTAATAAAACCATCTTTGTGTTGATAGTTTATTGCACTGAAAGGCAATTAAACGTTAACTTTATCGTATGTAACGACAGGAATATTGATTTCAGCTAAATAATATATTTTTTCGATAGTGCATAAGAATATTTTTTTTATGCAGACACCACTTTTACAGTAGAATTGCATTGTTTTATGCAATAATTAGGCCTAAGCATATATATTTTCATAGTCACTTTGCAAATATTTGATGATCGGTAATAATTTTTCGGTAATTATCGGATGCTGAAGAAAACCATACGTATAACGGTATATGTATAAAGTAGAATTACAAGTAGAAGTATAATCATATCACTTGCTTTACAAGCCTCGATGACAAGGTGTTAGATTTTAAGTTAGTTTCAAATTGAAGACTGTAGGTTCGATAAAGTGATTTTTTATGTTTGTTTTTTTTATAATACTTTTTGTATTTTGCAAAACTTGACCGTTTATCAAAATTATGTAATAAAAAAGTGAAGCACACGATTTATCAACTTATGTTTCATAAAGTTAAAAGATATAATAAAAATCAATTTATGAAAATTACAAACAGGATTTGTCCGAGATTCGAACTTGCGCCTACTACATGTAGGTTACAACTTCGTCATACTTACCACTAGGCCATCAAGCAGTATTAATTGATAGAATTATACATGTAATTATACTTACAATAAAATCGTTAACAATAATGATAATAAGTTATGTAAGCAAACGGAACAGCTCCCGAAAATTATTGAGTCTCGGGTAAATATTGCCAAACAATACTTGCTTATTTTATAATGATAACAGTTTCTTGACAAAATTGCTAAGCAAGTTTGCTTCAAATATGATGTTTTATTATAACATAACATAAATTTATTGCATAAAACTCTCAGCAAGAAAGATATAATTGTGGCAAGTAAATGATTACGTGTTTATGTAAACATAACTCAACTTATTGTTCCTCTTTTTTTATACTCGAACCAATAAACTGATATTTTCTTTTATTTATGATACTACAATCATATTTCTATCCGGCGACTTGATGCTTTAGCATCAAAATCTCTACTTGTTTTCATTTTAAACAGAAATGTACAAAAACATAGCCCAGCTACAGCTTCTCATACTTATATACATGTGTATAAAGTGCATCTGTCATAACATAAACATTAAATTCATCAATGGAACCATTTCCTACAATAGCTGTAGTAGTAGCTAGAGAAACTACAACAAAAGCATGAAAATTACCTGAGGTAATTACTCGGCAGTATTGAACAGTATACCACTACAGAAAGCAGCTGGGCCAACTTGTTTCACACCTGGCTGTAATTTTAGACATTGTTAATAACTACAGTGAGTCCAGGGGGATACACGTCAGTAAACTACTGCACTAGATAAAACATGTCAGGCGATGAATGAACTGACAGTAAACCATTCTTAATTATCATAGTAGAATTCCTGTATACTCTGAGCCGCGTCAGGACAAAACCAACAAAATGGGTTTGTGACCAGCATGGATCCAGACCAGTCTGCGCATCCGCGCAGTCTGAACAGAATCCATGCTGTTCGCTTACAAACCCTATTACAAGTAGATAAACTGATAGCAAACAGCGTGGATCCTGATCAGACTGTGCGGATGCGCAGGCTGGTCTGGATCCATGCTGGCCGCCAACCCATTATGTTGGTTTTGTCATGACACGGCTCAATTATATTCTTATAAGAAACACAACAGGTTCCTTCAGAAAAAGCTAAATTACCATGCACCATGATTGTTAAAGGGACATGACTGAGGTTTTTTAGTACATGGCTGCAATAAAGATGATTTTTTGAGATTAATGTTCCATTTAATATATAGGTCTAGACCAATAACTTATGTGCAAAATTTCAGTTCAAAGTATTACACTTGCTCTGGATTTTTTTCCAGATCGTTAAAAATGAATTATGATGCAAAATTGAAGTGTTGCAATGATTTTCTCTCAAATCAGACTAAGAACTGCACAGAAATATGATTTTCAACTTATATCAGAGTATATTTATAATAATTTTTTGCTTATCTTATTGTTATTGCCCCCAGCTGATCTATGTAAGAAATTTAAATTTTATATTTTTAGGCTCTTGGACCCCAGTGGAGTTTTTTTTTAAACCTTTAACTGGATATTCTAAATATAAGTGTTATAACTTAAAAATAATTAACAAGATAATGCAAGCAAACTTTTTAATAAGCAAAATAAATAAATAAATCCATCCATCAATCAATCAATAGTTAATTAATTAATCAATTAACTAATTAATTAATTAAGAGTAAGTAATGAATAAATGTGCAAAAATAAAATCATATTTAGAGTAAGTAAATTAAAGTAATGAATAAATATGCAAAAATAAAATCATCTTAAAATAATTTTCTGAATTTGTATTAATTTTGTTCATCTACATTTACCTTGAAATTGGATTATTATTTATTATTATAATCTACTATCACATAGTTGTTTCGATTTTTTTCAGGGTGTATTCCTACTTTCCCAAGAGATATGAAAACCGAAAAATATTTCAAAAGGTTATGTCATATTTGACTTCGTAATGAAATCTGTGGGAAGTCTCCCACAAACAAAAGCTAAACCACTTGATGCTTAATGATAAAATTGGTGAAGTTTACACGATGCTTTTCAATTTACGACAAACTTCCCAGCTATTTTTCAACAAAACTTTCAACCGATATCAGCATTATCATTGTGTATATATGAAAACTTGTTCTGCTATATTAAATGAAGCAAGGCCGAGTTGTATGCATCGGAGTAAAAAACAAGCATACAGAATTCTTTCTGCATTGACAAAAAAATATTTGCGATAGGCAAAACATGAACATTTTGATTTACATGTCTGACTTACATGTATGCACCCATAACCCCACTCTTGGGATTAGTACAGAGGGAATCAGAGAAATGAGCAGATTAGGTTTTTTTTTACCTTCCTTTATGTCCCTGCACTGCAGCAATGTCAATGCCGATCTGGTTTTGGTTTGGTGGTTAATATTTCCAAAATACAGTGCAGGTAGTATTTAGTAGTTCTGACTGTCCCAGACAGTTATTAGGGCATCATTTACAAGGAACAGCTTTCTTCACAGGTAGGTCCTTCCCTTAATATTCGCGGAGGATGTAAGGTCTACCTTTCGTATTTTGCAAAAGAAACTTGATGTTAATGGGGAACAATGATTTTTAAGATTATTCCTACAAGGCAGAATGAGATTGTCGAAAAATAGCTCTTCTAGGGGTTTGAAAATACATAAGAATGTCAGTTTAGGTCTCAGCTTTTCACCTGGATTAAGGTGGAAGGACCAGAATAACACTTTTAACAGGAAAATAAATTTAGTAAAAAATACAAAAATAAATAAAAAATACATGTAGATGGTAGTTTAAGTAAAGCATGTAATAAAGTTTGATAAACCAGTTATATTTTACATTTGTGAATGCTGTTTTACATTTAGCAAAAAAAATGTAACTAGTTTGGCAAAAGACATGAAACTTGAAGTGTTTTTTGTTGGCCTTAAACTGAATTAAGCAATAAATCATAGGAAAACAAGGACATCAAGAAAATGCAGAAGGTATGGCAGGATAATGTAACCAGGGGGTTATATGTTAGGATGATGATCTCAGGGTCATCCCTAGGGAAGTGTTTTTTTTTCAGCCTGTAAAAGGCTAGCACAGGACAAAAACTTTCTGTGTACATTATGTGATGATTACTCAATTAGAAAATGAAAATTGTTTCCTTAGGGACGCTTTTTTTCACATGCATCCAATGTACAAACAAGAGCTGTCGGTAGGACAGCAACGCTCCAGGGCTCGAATTTAACTTTTTTGGCCACTAGCAATTTTTTGCTAGTGGACAGATTTTTAACTAGCAAAAACTGAATTCAACTAGCACTTTTTACCACAATGATTTTTTAATTCCAAAATTGTTTAAAATTGTAATTTATTTGGACGAGTTCGAACTGCCCAGGGTACGAATCAGCGACGTAACTTTCTACTCAAAAACTTGATTTAGGGGACAGGGATTCTTATCAAATGTCAATCTACATGTAAAAAAATAATAATGCAATATTGTCGCCATACCGACGATGTCTGGTCTGGATTATGAGCACAACAATCGGCGCAAAATATTTTGGCAACAATTCCATCGTCATCGAGTTAGTACGTAAGACTGACATGCAGTTCTTACTCCCAATTTTTAACTGAAGGTCTGATTGTCTTTCTTTTGATAGACTGTGAATCATCTTCTGTACTCAGAGTATTGTTATCGGAAGACACATTTGCTTCAGTAAGTGGGAAGAAGTTTGTTATTTTTCGTTTAGACATTTTATTCCGATCACGCTTGATTTACACGGACAAAATGAAATTTGGACTGGTTTAAATTTGTGTACTTTTTTAAGCGAGGTTAAGGTATAGAAAATGTAAACCAGACAGCAAGTGCGCGCATAGTTTATAACTCGGCTACCTGCGAATATTACGCCCCATTTATATTTCAGATTTTCCTGACGAGCGTATTCCGTTTTTTCTTCAACTCGCAAAAAATTGCTAGTAGTCATAAATCTAACTCGCAAAATCATTTTTCAACTAGCATTTTGCGAGTTTGCAAGTGTTAAATTCGAGCCCTGCGCTCGACTATTCTTAGTGCTTGATAGTAAAAAAAAATGCTTGATAGAGTTACCTCCTCCTGTTTACAGGTTGGGGTCATGATGGTGAAAAAGTGTGCAAAGTTTCAAAGCCATATGTCAATGGACTTTGAAAATATTTGAACTTTTACAAAAACTTTAACGTAAATTCTAAGTCGAAAAAGGGGCATTATTCTGTCAAAATGCTTGATAGAGTTACCTCCTCCTGTTTACAGGTTGGGGTCATGATGGTGAACAAGTGTGCAAAGTTTCAAAGCTATATGTCAATGGACTTTGAAAATATTTGAACTTTTACAAAAACTTTAACGTAAATTCTAAGTAAAAAAAGGGGTATAATTCTGTCAAAATGCTTGATAGAGTTACCTCCTCCTGTTTCCAGGTTGGGGTCATGATGGTGAACAAGTGTGTAAAGTTTCAAAGCCATATGTCAATGGAACTTTGAAAATATTTGAACTATTACAAAAACTTTAACGTAAATTCTAAGTCGAAAAAGGGGCATAATTCTGTCAAAATGCTTGATAGAGTTACCTCCTCCTGTTTACAGGTTGGGGTCATGATGGTGAACAAGTGTGCAAAGTTTCAAAGCCATATGTCAATGGACTTTGAAAATATTTGAACTATTACAAAAACTTTAACGTAAATTCTAAGTCGAAAAAGGGGCATAATTCTGTCAAAATGCTTGATAGAGTTACCTCCTCCTGTCTACAGGTTGGGGTCATGATGGTGAACAAGTGTGCAAAGTTTCAAAGCCATATTTTTTCTTTAG
>NW_026862234.1:0-21259 GCF_026571515.1 Ruditapes philippinarum | reverse complement strand
AGGGAAAAATTTTGTTTTAGAAAATTTTTAATTTTATTCTTTGAACACAGTAACCGTATCAAATTTAAAATCTGGAAACAAAAGTGATCCTTTAGAAAATTTTATTTGTTCATTTTAGAATAATTTTACAGTCTCTTAATTTTTTAAAATCACAATATTTTAAAAGAACTCCCTTTTTTTAACACAACTTTACATTTATAAATTTTAAATTTAGTGCGGGAAATTTAAAACATTTTAAAACAGCAAAAAGCTAGCTAAAAATACAAGAATATAGAATAAAATTTATGTGAAACGGCATTTTTGGTAAAGAAAAGTAAGGAAACTTTAATTATTTCAATCACAAAAAAATATAGAAAACCAAAGTTTTAGGGAACAAAAAGGCCCCCGGAAAAAATTAACAAATAAAAGCTTCAAATTTTAACTCACGTATAATTTTAATATTTTTTTCTTTTGCGTAAACGTGCAAAAATTCCCCAGGTTTTTTTTTTTAAAATCGTCAGGCAATTTTCAATGGGTGGCAATAAATTGTAGAGAGGACCTGAAATGAATAATAACAAATTATTTCCTTTTTTTAAATTTTATACGTTTAAGGGGAATTTTTGGCCTTTACTAGGAGTTTGATGTAAAAAATAACAATATAAATGACAAGTAAAGAACAGATCACATTTTGGATTTTCCTTTTTAGAATCTTTTTGTCAACCAATATAAAAAACAACATTATTTCGTTTTTTTTTAATGCCGAACCCAGACGACTATTTCCGTTTTTCCTAAAAAGAACTCCCAAAAATTTTGGATTTTTGCTTTAAAGAAAACCCCACCAAAGGTCCCACATTTTTAAGGTCGCTGATTGAGATCAAGGTCCTCCCCGCTGTAGGTGATCCTCAAGGGGGTCGAAATTTTTCATTAGGAAGTCACCCAGCGGGGTTTCCCGAAGGGTGTTCCCCCAGGTCCCCTCGGCAGAAAAAGGCCGGGGGGGCACCGGGGTTTTCCTCCCCAATAAAGGAAAAAATCGACGAAAACCCTCGGCGGGACCTCTAAGACCCCGATTTGATTACGCCGCCCTTTTGGGGCCTTTCGGCGACCTTGAATAAACCCATTAAAAAAAGTGCCCATGCACGTTTTTCTTTATAATTATGAATTAAAATGTTTTACACGAACACCACTCTCCTTTCTCACGCATCATATTGGTCTGTTATGGTGGCTGATTTGGAACGCTTTTGTGCGTCCTGTTGGCGCTAGCGACAACAGGACAAAGCGCCAAAACAGCGCGTTGTCAGACTTTCGTCTTGTCGTCCTGTCGCCAAACGGCGCGTTGTCGTTCAGCGTGTGGAGTAGATAATCTTTTTTCAAATAACGGCATGAATGTATGGTTTAAACAAAACTCTTTTTGACTGAATAACTGTCAATCAGACAATAACAATCTACTAAGTGGTTCCTTATCCCGTTATATTAGGTCCCACATTTCATATAGCAAACAATTTTACTACTTTGCATCCTAAATAATATTTAGTGGTGTTCATCCTAGAAATTCAGACAAGGATAAAAACCAAGGGAATCAGAAAATAAACGGTTTCCGGAAAAATGGTAAACACACGTGGGATTTCTAAATTTATCTTTTTAATACATTTTGGCTCGTCAGTCTGTAAAATATATGTAAATAGTAAGAGTACACATTAACAGACTAATTTTCTGTGCAGATGCACAGTTTCCTGTTTTGCTTTAAAGCCCTTTATGAATGCACTTTTATATATAAGTTTCATGCCGTCATGGCCATGCTTGTGTTTCTAATTTAAATCAACAATTTACCTACGACTGAAATGATACGCATAGTGCATGTATCGAAATCTTCCGTAATACAAGCCTTGTCACAAACCCCTTTTGGCGTCTGATGAAAAAGGGACCAAAAGTACACAAATAAATTTACGGGAAAAACTGAATTTTTTGTTTAGACAGTAATTTTATTTGAAAGGGGTTTTTACATTTAAATACATCATTTTGTTTATCAATACTTTAAATCCATTAAACCCCTTTTTATTCCCAAATGTTATATAAAATTTTTCCCAATTTTAAAGCCAATCATACTATCAAAACAAAAATATTACACCTACCTGAAACATGTACATATCCGACATGCAGCGGTTAAATTGCACCAACGCTGTAATTGACAACAGTAACTAGTGTCCCTAACAGTCGTCTGCAGACATTGATTTCATGTGCCTTTGCCGTACAGGTAGCAAGGCAAGCAGTGTATTTGGCTGTGTATACTTAATGTAATTCGTGAAATATTATAATTAGTAAATGCAGTAATACCAGGATAACCTTCACACTAAGCCTCCCTTAAAGTACAGTCTTATTTTGAGGACAATACTTTAACTTCAGTTGAATTAACCAGGGTTAGAATTTAGCAAGATTTTCTACTTGCAGAATTTTGCAAGTGATCAAATGTTTAAACTGGCCCAATATGGGGTAATCAAGTGACCCATTTCCCTTTGATCACGTATTATTTATTTAAAATACACAATGACAATGTATTTTTGAACATTGTATGTCAAATGATTAATAAGCTTGAATGGGGTCTATAGAATAATTCAGAAACATTTTTTATTATTGGTAAACACAGATGTCTTCTTGTAACCCGAAACAAAAAACATTTTCAACACATTAATTTATAAATGATAAAACAATTTTTAGGGATCAGATTAGATATACCAGAGGAACACCCACTGGTGGACAATGAAATCAGTTATAAAACTTATTAAGTAATGTAATTTCTTTAAGGACCTTCATTAATTTTAGGGCATATTTAAAATTGAACTTTGATTTACACCCCAACAATGCCTGAAAACTCGAGGGTGCTGATCTACTTAAAATAAATAAATATTTCAGCTTTAAAGGGAGTGTGCTACGCATTTACATTGGACCCTGATTAAACATCTTGGATGCTCTAACAAATAGTGTTTGGCTGTTAAAAATAGTCCATTAAAATATAGTCGCAGAAAAAATGAATAGAGCAACCAAAAATTGATTTTTAAGTTTATAAGGTAAACAACTGCGTCTGGTACAGTAAACATCAACAGTTTCTGCAGCGGGCAGTTGCCAAGCATCGTCATCAGCTCAAATGATAACAATTATGTAAACGTCCTAAATGAACAGTCACTTGCAAATAAATGCCAGCTAGAGTAATTTTTACTGGCATTATTAGATTTTAACTGGCATTTTGCCAGTATGCCAGCTTAAATTCGAACCCTGTTAACATAAAGATCTCTCGGATACATTTGCCAAAGTATAGGTGTTAAATCATTTAAAATTCATTTGTTTTTAGCATTCTGTTTATTTATTAACATAAAACAGGCTTAGGGTGCAAAATCAATTGTTATTATTGCCCAGACTTTTTTCAAGAATTTCCTATATATAAATATTAATATCATGGACAATTAAAAAATGTTCCAGATAAAACAGACAAGTATTAAAGTCAAAATCAGATATGATAACATAACGTGATACAGTTATTTTAATTTAATGAGATATTTTCGGTTTGTTGTTATTTTCAGGCCTCAGAAATGCTTATACCTGTTCGAGCATTGCCTCGGGGTATGCTTTTGTTCCGGGTTTTTAAAAAGTTTGAGGAGGTGGCGAAATGCTGTTACCAAGAGGTAGGGCAGGAGTTTGGTGATCTTAATGTAAATTTTCCAGTCAGTTTGTTAAAAAACTTGCTATGCTTTTTCACCGTTTTAAGAGTGGGTTACCAAATGCCCTGGATAACATTAAATAGTATTTCTGAAGGTATTTCTTATGTTGGTTTTTTTTAAGTCTCCATTATTTATCTTTTCTATATTGCCATAGTCAAACATTTTTAAAAATGAATGTCAATTTGATTTAAAACATATAGAATTGAAACTTCTTTATTAAATGTTCTTTTTATTATTGTAATTTTTCCAGTTTATAACATAATTTTGGTCTACAGATTTTTTAGGTTTGGAAGTTTTAATAATGTATTACAATTTTTACAAAGAAGCAGTTAGAAACATAAAGTTCCCCAGGGCCAGCAAAATCAATTGTTTCCTTACTCACAGGCTTGTACGGAAATAGTTGGAAATTTTTTCAAGGAATTTTACTACAAAGATGTAATACGGACATGTTAAGGAAATGGCTTTCGTGAGAAAAAAACGGACTACTAAGTCAAAAGGCAGATTTGCCGGCCCTGCATTAATATATTTATACATGCCCAATAATGCTACTAAGAAGGACCGTCTATTTTCTTCTTTTTTCAGGAGTTTTTACATGAAGATTCTCGAGTGTTTCATTTGAAAAAAAAATGTTCCAAGTCATCTAAAGAAACAGGGAAGGTTGTTTTCCTTTGAGTAGCGATTTCCCAAGATTGGTTCATCATATTGTAGAAAATTGAAAGTACAATGCCAACACACAGGAGTTTACCAGAGATTTTTAGAGGTGAGTTATAGTATCAGAGAAAATTAGAATAAATGTTGTGTACCAGAAATAATCAATGTTGTATTGTGTCAGAGAATATTAGAGGTACATGGTGTATACCAGAAGGTAAGTACAAAAAAAGATTATTTAGTAAAGGTGTACTTAGATTTGAGTGATTATTTTAAGGAAAATAAATTTGGTTATGTTATTATCAAAAATGACATTAGAAGTTTATCCGGTCTTATTTTTTATTTTGAAGATTTTGATTTGTTGGCGAAAATTTTTGTTATTTTAGGTATCCGTTCTCCACTTTCCACATCTTGTTAAGGGCCTTTCAGAAGTATCGGCAAGCAAAGCCCAGCTTGGCTCTGGACCACAGCTACTCTCGGGCCAAAGGAAAGTTCAATGTCAACAGAGTGGACAACATGATCATACAGAGTATTGCTCTACTAGATCAGCTGGACAAAAACATCAACACATTTGCTATGAGAATTAGGTATGTTCTGTTTTTTTTTGTTTTTGTTTTTTTTCAAAAAATTGAAGGTCCCTCCATTTTCAACTGAAATAGGTGCATGTCTGTTGTTGGATTTCTCGAATATAGTTGCATAGATTAGTTTGATTTTTTTATGCAATGTTAAATACCTCGAGTATTTTAACTTTGAGAATATGAGAAATTTGACTGTGAAATATTTGCATAAGGCCTAAAAAAAAAATATGTTTGTTTCGGGTAACCCGACCCTACCTATAAAAATGCGCCGACCCTAACTATTTTTTCCGTTTCTGAACAAAAAAAAATATATTCGTTAGCGAATAGAGAGTTTCAAAGGGCGGATAAATGCGAATTGAACGCTTGAGACGCTGTCGTAAAACTCTCAGACGATTTGGATCGGTCATTTTTAGTTATACGTGTTTTGATTGGTTCGTGCTGTATTGCGGTCCCCAATGAATCTCACGTATTTGGAAACCAAAAATTTCTACATGACGACGATATTTTTTAGAAGGTTTAATTCCCTACCGGAAGTATTCTCCCCGGCTTCCGTTTTACCACTTACATTGACATAGAGCGGAACGGGGAAAGGAAGCAAGCACGTGGCTGCGGGGAAAACACTTCCGATTTAGGAATTTCTTATACATGAAGAATTTTTTCTTAAAAATACAGGCACATAGGGGGACTTAGTGGTCACTCGTGGAGGATAAAACCATTTTAAAAGTAATGTAAAATCCAGTTGTTAAGCATGTGTGTTCGACCCGTTTTGATCTCTTTGTTGATGTAGTATTTCAACGAAAATACCAGTCTACAATGTACATGTCATGACGGTCTCATCTTTTCGGACCTGGGTGATTTCTGACTTTCTGGCTTTACTGTGGTAAATTTACGTGTAAATAAGGATCTGTTCATAGACAATTTTTGATAGAAAATATATATATTGCATTGATTCCATGCGAAAATCCGACGATATTACCTGCCGGTGGGAAAATTTTGACACCCCGAGAATGAATATACCAATAATTTTCCGTACTCGGATCATGGCATACCTGTCAGTGAAATTTTTTTTTTTTTTTTGTATATTGATATTTTATTGCATAAATAACAAGGTTTAACACATTTTAGTTCAAATCAATGCCACTATTTTTTTTATTTCTTTTTAATTATTTAAAAATTTGAAAAGCTGTTTTTGATATGTCCTTGTGCCACACTTCAAAATGAATATTAAAAACAGTAACAATTAAAATGAAGAGGGTTGAAAATAACACTGAAGCTACACATTTCAGCTTGATTGGAAAATTGAAAGTGTTACAATTTATTAAACCTGTTCAAGTTCAGACAGTAGATAGAGGCAAATGAGACCCCGGTCCCACTGAAAATCAAGACTTAGTGCACTTGAGTATAAAGTATAGCCACAGGTCATATGTACATAGCTATTCTGGAGATCTGCAAAGCTTTTCCAGTATATTTTTCATCCTCTTTTGCATACTGAAACAAATTTTTTACCAGACTTGGAGTCTGACTCTACTGTGCATATTTTGTTTCATTTACCGTCACAAATGTATCCCATTTTTCCATGTGTTATTGAGACCTAGTCTTTGCTTTTTTTTTTCAGATGGGCCATGGACACTATGAGACGACACTTTGAATGAGTAGAATGACATCTACAAAAAATGCCAAATTCATCAAAAAGCTTGGGCTATTGTCTTTTGATATGTTGATATACATGTATCTGATAGAAAATAATAGTATTTGATTGACAAGGGTGTTTTTTTTACAAATAGAAGTGTTTGCACTTTTTATGTGAACCAGTGTATCAAAAGTGCAATTCAGAATTATAGATTTTGTTAAATTGTACCACAGTGTCAAAATATAAACTTTTGTTATACTGTAAGAGCTTCAAGATTGTTAATTCAATGAAATGTGCAGTATTTAATGCATTTGAATATCAAATAGTTGAAAAACAGAATAAGTCTAGATTTTTAACTGAAACTTTGAAAGCCAGATCACAGCATGTCATTTTAGGTCTTTTATTGTGCTTAACTCCTACCATGCAACCAATGTAGACTCAGATCAGCAGAATTGCAACAATGCAAGCTGATGAGAATCTGCAATGTTTGCTGTTCAGGTTAGAGTCAAACTTTAAAGTAGTGCCTGTAGCAAACAAACATTCCAAATTAACACAATGTTTGGGTATATTGTCTTTATTCAATATTGAAATAACATTAAATGGCATTAAAGCTATGCAGATTTTAATCAGAATTATTGTTTATATGATAAAATATGATAATACAAAGTCAAGCAATGTCAGTAGTGTAGAAAAGACTGCCATGTGCAAGAAAACACTCTGAACTTATGACAGATTTTGAAAAAAAAAAAAAAAAAAAAAAAAAAAAAAAATAAAATTTTTTTAAAAAAATCCCTACCTACCCTACCTAGCAATTTTGGGAAGGTTACCCTAAACAAACAATTTTTTTTTTTTGGCCTAAGAAGAAATATCTCTCGTACTTGTATATGAGAATTTCATGCACCATAAATAAGACATAATGAAGTAATTTTGTGAATATGCATGCAATCAGATTTTGACTTAATTGTCTGTTTTTATCTGAAGCATTTCTTGACTTGTCCGTACGATATTTATATAGTAAATTTTAAAAAAAAAATTTTTGTCCACACAGGCTGAGGGACAACCTGGGCAATGTGGACAATTTATTTTTTGCCTCCCATGATATGTCAATAGATAGTTGTCCATGAGTAAAACTGGAATTGTTTTTGAAGTAGCGAAGTCTTTGTAATCTCTGCAATTAGCAAATTAGCAAAATTTCTCCTAATCTAAGACATCACAATGAAATTGCAACAACCAAAAGTTATTGCTTTTCAGGGGTTGTATTATTGCTAAGATAAAAAGACGTGCATATATTGCACAAAAATGTTAAATTTCAAAAATTGTTTTTAGGTCTTCATAAAGTTGCAATTAGATATAAAATTCAATTGGCGATGATTATTATTACAGAGAATGGTACTCCTATCATTTCCCAGAACTTGTTAAGATTATCAATGACAACCATATGTACTGTGCCGTAGCAAAGGTGATCAAAAACAGGAAGGAATTTACAGATGACAAAATCGCTGAGCTTGAAGAAATTGTCATGGATGATGCCAAAGTACAGGCCATTTGTGATGCTTCGAGGTCATCCATGGGTCAGTTGTTATTTTTTGGCTACTTTTGTTTCAAAGAAAAATGAAGCTATTATGATCTAAGTATTGTTATGCCCCCATTTCGAAGAAAAGGCGGTATATTGCTTTGCACTTGTCGGTCCATCGGTCCGTAGACCAAATGGTTTCTGAGTGATAACTAAAGAACCCTTAGGCCTAGGAACTTCAAACTTGGTATGGTGATTGGTCATGACCAGTAGATGACCCCTATTGATTTTGGGGTCAATGGGTCAAAGGTCAAGGTCACATTGACCTTGAAAGCAATTTCCGATCAATAACTAAAGAACGCTTAGGCCTACGAACTTCAAACTTTGTATGATGATTGGTCGTGACCAGTAGATGACCCCTATTCATTACGGGGTCAAGGGGTCAAAGGTCAAGGTCACATTGACCTTGAAAGCAAAAACGGTTTCCGATCAATAACTAAAGAACCTTAAGGCCTAGGAACTTCAAACTTGGTATGGTGATTGGTCATGATCAGTAGATGACCCCTATTGATTTTGGGGTCAAGGGGTCAAAGGTCAAGGTCACATTGACCTTGTAAGCAAAAACGGTTTCCGATCAATAACTAAAGAACCTTAAGGCCTAGGAACTTCAAACTTGGTATGGTGATTGGTCATGATCAGTAGATGACCCCTATTGATTTTGGGGTCAAGGGGTCAAAGGTCAAGGTCACATTGACCTCTTTGGTAAAAACGGTTTCCGATCAATAACTAAAGAACCTTAAGGCCTAGGAACTTCAAACTTGGTATGGTGATTGGTCATGACCAGTAGATGACCCCTATTGATTTTGGGGTCAAGGGGTCAAAGGTCAAGGTCACATTGACCTTGAAAGCAAAAACGGTTTCCGATCAATAATTAAAGAACCTTAAGGCCTAGGAACTTCAAACTTGGTATGGTGATTGGTCATGATCAGTAGATGACCCCTATTGATTTTGGGGTCAAGGGGTCAAGGTCACATTGACCTTGTAGGTAAAAACGGTTTCCAATCAATAACTAAAGAACCTTAAGGCCTAGGAACTTCAAACTTGGTATGGTGATTGGTTATGACCAATCAGATGACCCCTATTGATTTTGGGGTTAAGGGGTCAAAGGTCAAGGTCACATTGACCTTGTAGGTAAAAACGGTTTCCGATCAATAATGAAAGAACCCTTAGGCCTAGGGACTTCAAACTTGAGATGGTGATTGATCATGATCAGTAGATGACCCCTATTGATTTTGGGGTCAAGGGGTCAAAGGTCAAGGTCACATTGACCTCTTAGGTAAAAATGGTTTCCGATCAATAACTAAAGAACCCTTAGGCCTAGGAACTTCAAACTTGGTATGGTGATTGGTCATGACCAGCAGATGACCCCTATTGATTTTGGGGTTAAGGGGTTAAAGGGCAAGGTCACATTGACCTTGTAGGTAAAAATGCTTTCCGATCAATAACTTAAGAACCCTTATGCCTAGGAACTTCAAACTTGGTATGGTGATTGGTCATGACCAGCAGATGACCTATTGATTTTGGGGTCAAGGGGTCAAAGGTCAAGGTCACATTGACCTTGTAGGTAAAAACGGTTTCCTATCAATTAACTAAAAACACTTAGGCCTAGGAACTTCAACCTTTGTGTGATGATTGGTCATGACCAGCAGATGACCCCTATTGAGTTTTAGGTGAAGGGGTCAAAGGTCAAGGTCACATTGACCTTTTAAGTAAAAACGGTTTCTGATCAATAACTCAAGAACACTTAGGCCTAGGAACTTCAAACTTGGTATGGTGATTTGTCATGACCACAGATTACTCCTATTGATTTTGGGATTAAGGGGTCAAAGGTCAAGGTCACAATGACCTTGTAAGTAAAAACGGTTTCTGATCAATAACTAAAGAACGCTTCGGCCTAGGAACTTCAAACTTGGCATGGTGATTGGTCATGACCAGCAGATGACCCCTATTGATTTTGGGGTCAAAGGTCAAGGTCACATTGACCTTGTATGTTAAAACGGTTTCTGATCAATAATAAGAGAACCCTTAGGCCTAGGAACTTCAACCTAGGCATGGTGATTGGTCATGACCAGCAGATGACCCCTATTGATTTTGGGGTCAAGGGGTCAAAGGTCAAGGTCACATTGACCTTGTAGGTAAAAACGGTTTCTGATCAATTTACTAAAAACGCCTAGGCCTAGGAACTTCAAACTTTGTATGATGATTGGTCGTGACCAGCAGATGACCCCTATTGAGTTTTGGGTCAAGAGGTCAAAGGTCAAGGTCATGACCAGTAGATACTTTATAACCCTTATTAATTGTTTGATCACTGGGTCAGAAGTCATGCATAATAACCTTATCACATGACTAATTGGCTGCTGATAGGGGGCATACATGTTTTACAAACATATCTTGTTGTTGTTGTAGTGCAAAAACTTAAGTGTAGCCCAAATATTTTGAAACTTGCCAAAATCTTATGAATAACTCAACATGTTAACATAAGGTGAATATGTATAAGTGAAACAGATGGCTGTACAGTAAAGGGATACAGCGATTGCTAATTAATTAAATTTATTTTCAAAGAGTACTTCTATGGATTCATTTTACATGTTACTTTCATATGAAGTTTTTTGTACCTTTTAAAACGGGCGTCAATTGAATTTGTAATTTGTTTAGTTTGACTATTTGAAGAATACGGAGAGATATTATACTCCTCCAGGCGTTGGTGGCACACTTTGTTTTAATTTTTGCATGCAAGTTGGTATCTTCGAAACTACTGAAGGTTTACTGAAGGGTTGAAACTTCACACACTTGTTTGTGGGCTTAAAAAGAGGTCACTATCCATGGACCATAACTCGAATATGGATTCTGACTGTAATTATAGGCCATTTTGAAACTAAGAAAATTCTACACTATATCAAAGCTAAGCACTGAGAATGGTCGAAGCTGTCCTACTGACAGCTCTTGTTGAAGTGTATTCTAAACTGAGTTTTAACTGACATTTGTATGTATTTACAGGTATGGATATATCAGTGGTAGATCTGGTCAACATAGAGATGTTTGCCTCAAAAGTTATCTCCCTTGTTGAGTACAGGAAATCACTTAGTGAGTACCTGAAGAGTAAAATGGCATCATGTGCACCAAATCTTGCTACCTTAATTGGTGAACAGGTGAGTGGAAAACTTTTATATCTTAAGACTGGAATGTTAAAAAAAACGCTTTTCAACTTGCTCCAACTTTGGCCTTGATATTACTATATATTAAAGTTTTTCATGGAAGTGTCCAAAGGTTAAGCATGAATTTGGTTCAGAATTTACTTTTGAATTTATAATAATCAAACTGATGAAACTCTTATAACTCAAGCATTAGTTGCGATCATAGCCCTTGAAAAAATGGAACATATTTTTGTGCCAGTTTTTAGTATCTCACTACTCACTGAATGTATTCATTGATACACTTTTCAAGTCATGATTTAATGTCATTGAGCAAAAATCCATCCTAACTCTGAATAAAACTTTTTTGTGAATGTGTTGCAAGTCACATCAAGCACTGAAAATAGTGAATTGTTTAAGTACCTTTTTATACCCCCGCACAACAAAGTTGTAAGGGGGGTATACTGGAATCAGCTTGTCCGTCCGGCCGTCCGTCCGGCCGTCCGTCCGGCCGTCGGTTTTTTCTTGTCCGCCCAATAACTTAAGATTCCTTTGACCCTTAGTCTTCATATTTGGCATGGAGGTTAGTCATGATAAGTAGATGACCCCTATTGATTTTGAGGTCACTAGGTCAAAGGTCAAGGTCACAGGGGCCTTGACTTCAAAAAGCTTGTCCGCCCAATAACTTAAGATTCCTTTGACCCACAGTCTTCATATTTGGCATGGAGGCTAGTCATGATTAGTAGATGACCCCTATTGACTTTGAGGTCACTAGGTCAAAGGTCAAGGTTACAGGTGCCTTGACTTCAAAAAGCTTGTCCGCCCAATAACTTAAGATTCCTTTGACCTACAGTCGTCATATTTGGCATGGAGGTTAGTCATGATAAGTAGATGACCCTATTGATTTTGAGGTCACTAGGTCAAAGGTCAAGGTCACAGGGGCCTTGACTTCAAAAAGCTTGTCCGCCCAATAACTTAAGATTCCTTTGACCCTTAGCCTTCATATTTGGCATGGAGGTTAGTCATGATTAGTAGATGACCCCTATTGATTTTGAGGTCACTAGGTCAAAGGTCAAGGTCACAGGGGCCTTGACTTCAAAAAGCTTGTCCGCCCAATAACTTAAGATTCCTTTGACCTACAGTCGTCATATTTGGCATGGAGGTTAGTCATGATAAGTAGATGACCCTATTGATTTTGAGGTCACTAGGTCAAAGGTCAAGGTCACAGGGGCCTTGACTTCAAAAAGCTTGTCCGCCCAATAACGTAAGATTCCTTTGACCTACAGTCGTCATATTTGGCATGGAGGTTAGTCATGATAAGTAGATGACCCCTATTGATTTTGAGGTCACTAGGTCAAAGGTCAAGGTCACAGGGGCCTTGACTTAAAAAAGCTTGTCTGCCCAATAACTTAAGATTCCTTTGACCCTTAGTCTTCATATTTGGCATGGAGGTTAGTCATGATTAGTAGATGACCCCCATTGATTTTGAGGTCACTAGGTCAAAGGTCAAGGTCACAGGGGCCTTGACTTAAAAAAGCTTGTCCGCCCAATAACTTAAGATTCCTTTGACCCTTAGTCTTTATATTTGGCATGGAGGTTAGTCATGATTAGTAGATGACCCCTATTGATTTTGAGGTCACTAGGTCAAAGGTCAAGGTCACAGGGGCCTTGACTTCAAAAAGCTTGTCCGCCCAATAACTTAAGATTCCTTTGACCTACAGTCGCCATATTTGGCATGGAGGTTAGTCATGATCAGTAGATGACCTCTATTGATTTTGAGGTCACCAGGTCAAAGGTCAAGGTCACAGGGACTTTGACTTCAAAAACGTTATCTGCCCAATAACTTTAGATTCCTTTGACCCACAGTCTTCATATTTGACATGGATGTTGATCATGATTAGTAGATGACCCCTTTTGATTTTGAGGTCACTGGATCAAAGGTCAAGGTCATAGGGACTTTGACTTCAAAAAGTTTGTCCACCCATTAACTTAAGATTCCTTTGACCCACAGTCTTCATATTTGGTATGGATGTTGATCATGACTATAAGGTGACCCCTATTGATTTTGAGGTCACTGGGTCAAAGGTCAAGGTCACAGGGACCTTGACAAAAAAAAAGCTTTTCTTCTCAATTGCTAAAGAATGTCCTGTCCGCAATGTATTGATTTTGACATTTTCACATTTGAAGCATGTAGAATACATAACTTAGCAATGCACTGGCTTAGTCACCTCAGATTTGGCAGGGAGGTTGTCCTTGAGCTCTAAATGGCCACTGTTGATTCTGACAAAGTGGTATGCGGGGGTATTCAAGCCATGATAGTGGCAGTTCTAGTTATTACCAGACATACAGATTATCAGTTGTGATTTAATAACAAGTTTAAGAACAAGTAAATTCAAAGAAGTAAATCATAATACATAGATAAAATAATGATTCTTGTTTAATTATAAAACAGGTTGGAGCACGACTTATTGCACATGCCGGTAGTTTGACAAATCTGGCCAAGTACCCAGCTTCTACTGTACAGATTCTTGGTGCTGAAAAAGCTCTGTTCAGGTAAACAACTAATATAATTAGCTTGACTATTATTCAAAGAATAGGGAGAGCTATTGTACTCACCAGCCATTGGCATCACTGTAGCACTTTAGTTAAGTTTTTGTGCCCAAGTTGGTATCATTAAAACTACTGAAGGAAATTGGTTGAAACTAAACAAACTTGTTCACTGTGATTATCATACATGATGGGTACAGGTCCCATAACTCTTGAGTTACCTTTTAACAGAGTTGTGCCCTGTATACATAACATAATCAAGAACTTGAGATTAATGCATTTGGAAATTTTCAAATACGATGGTGACCATTACATGTAGCTACACATTTAGTGTTGCATGTACATGTGAATAAGATGTTTTAAATCTTAACCTTGTAAACTTGTATTGTTGGATTTGTCAAACAGCATAGAGTGACAGTCTGGCTACTCTGCAAATTCATCTATTCAGACAATACTATATTTTGTTTGTCTCCTAATTTGCAGTTTCATATTGCAATCTGTTTAATTTAGCATTATGATACTGAAGCTTTCAACATTTTGATATAAAATTTTCTTTTTTTTATCATTATTATAAAGAAATTCTTTAGTAGTTCTTAAATAAAGTTTGACTATTATTCAGCTCAATAGTTCTTAAAATAAAGCAGGTAACTTATTAAACCATTTATCATGTAAATGTTTGAGAATAACAAATTAAAGTATTGAAATGTCAATATGTATTGAAATTGTTAAATATACAGATATTGTCATTTTACTCTAATATGATTACTGTGTTTAATGTATTTCAGGGCTTTAAAAACCCGTGGTAATACACCAAAGTATGGTCTCATTTTCCACTCTACATTTATTGGACGTGCCGGAGCCAAAAATAAGGGACGTATTTCAAGATACCTAGCCAACAAGTGTTCAATTGCATCTCGTATAGATTGTTTCTCAGGTAAATTAACCTCTTACTTTATTGTATTCCGTTGGCTAAAATCAATTAGGAGAGCATAGGATTAGTAACCCATGGGTCACTGGTGCAATAATGGGGCAAGCTGAGATTTTCCCATGACTATTAACTGGGGCAGGGGTGGGGGTTAATGGTTATTTGTCGTCACAGATTTAGAAATCATGTGAATTAGTAGTTGGTCTCTTGCAAAGAAGTTGGTAATTAACTGGTAGCTAACTAGGACAGCTGGATGCTGCATGGAACTAACCAGCACTGGTGTCACATATATATAAAAGGAAACGGTGTTGTGGTCCCAGTATGGCTAGAATCCGGTCAAGAGGCAGATACCTTAACCACTAGGCCAACTCACCTCTTTTTATTCGAATGTTAAGAAAGGTTTACTTATGTTTAATTTATTTATAACCATCAATTAAGAAAGTTGTTCTGGTTATATATTGTTGGCATTTTTGGAAAGTATGCCTGTCAGTACTGCCAGGATAACTAAAGATATGGTTTATAAATGTCAATCTATCCTTTCTGGGTATCTATTTTTATTATGAATATGTAAAATTGTTAATTGCAATGCTGAAGGTTACAGAAAAAAACCCAACAAAATAGTATTACAATTGTTTATGGGTTCACGTTGAATGTATTAAAAAGCTTATCTTGTAATCTTTGTTTTTCTTTTGTCAGATATTCCAACTTCAGTGTATGGGGAGTTTCTACGTCAACAAGTAGAAGATAGACTCAAGTTTTATGAGACAGGAGAAGCTCCGAAGAAAAACATTGATGTTATGCATGATGCAATGCAGGAGGTATGGCTTTTCTAGTTGTTCTATTCATTGTTGAAATACAGAATACTTATTATTTGTCACTGCCTCAATGTGTGTTTACAGATGTTTGTATAGTGTAGTAACTGTTGGCCTGCTGTGAGCAACAGATCCGATCCATTATGACAAGGTGAGATCCAAGATCAGCCAGCTCATCCATGCTGTCATATGATCATGGTCTGCACTGATTGATGTTTAGTCAGTACATATTTTGAAATTTTCCCAGAAAATGATGAATGGTTATGTCCAGATTGAAAGATGGATGAGTCCATTTAAGATATTTAGGGAGGTTATGGTTAATAAAGAGTGTTAACTTTTTTCTTGATATAAATATATATTTGATGATGTTGTTATTTAATAATTGTATTTTTTGATACTATCGCTTTTTATCACATACCCCTGTCACTTTTGCGACTAAAAACAGTATTGCATGGCTGTGCAGATATTTTGATGTGACATCATTTTCGTTATACATATATATCCAGTTGCTGCATAATAAAATTTTATTCAACTTGTTCAATAAATTCAGTATTTAACCTACACTCATTCAATATTTTCTATATATAATGCAATTATGCATGTTTGCAGGCTGCAGTAGTACAGGCCAACCTGATGAAGAAAGAAAAAAAGAAAAAGAAGAAAGAGAAAAAAAGGAAGCAAGAAGGTGGTGATGTTTCCATGGAAACAGATGGAAACACAACCTTAAATACAACAGCTGAAGGCGAACCTCCTGTTAAGAAAAAGAAGAAAAAGAGGCAATCAGGTAAAAGGCTTATATTTTTAGACTGATGGGGGGGGGGGTGGGGGGATTTTTTCCCCCTCTGTTACCTGTTTTATGAGACACATCAATAACCGTTACTCTGTTAGCTCAGTATGGAGAAGGCGAGGTTTTAAGTGCTCAGGTCCAAACATTTTAAGAACAAGGTGTTGATCATGTTTTTCAGAGACATTTACGTTAAAGATATCATATTGAATTCTTTATCTCCGGCACCCTTCCCAAAAAATGTTTGTTTTGAAGCAAGTAATCATTTTCCAGAAAGAAAAATGTAAATTAGTCTTGAAGAAACAATGTACACTTCTTTGGCAATTTCTGGCTGATATATGATTGAAGGTAAGTGATCTAAAGAAAGGTGAATGACTCGGGCTTGGCTGATAGTTAAAGACTATATATCAATTATTTCAGATGAAAATGAGGCTAATGTCACCATGGAAACAAGTCAGGAACTTGAGACAACCCAAGAGACAGAAAGTCCCAGCAAGAAGCAGAAAAAGAAGAAAAAGAAGAAGAGCAAAGAAGCTGCAGAATGAAATAAAAATGATAAAAGACGATACTTTTACTTGTTAATGAAGTATGGTTAAAACAGCATGCCTCCAGATTCATGCTAATTTTCATGAAAAGTTTTAAAATGTGTTAAAGAGTGACACTGACAATCTACTTAAATTACCGGAAAAAAGGTCGAAATATGTAAAAACTAGCCTTACTGCTTTAGACAGGAAGTAGAAATATAGTAATAAATACTGCAATGTCAATAATAAATTGTAAAATATAACATGTAAAATTATTTCTTGAATCTTACTGCTTTTCTTAATTAAAAGCAGAGCACATATTTATCAACTTTGTTGATTTTCTTGAAAGTCTTTAGCAACTCTGGAGGCATGCAGTTTTAACATTTTAATTGTATAGATAATGTGAACATTTTATTTCATTCTGTAATCTTTATTGAAAACATTTCTTACTTTAGGCAAAAATAAAGAGGCAGATAAATTATTGTGTTGTTTTGTTTGAATAGAATATAAGAGAGAGATAGCATGCACTATCATAACATTACGTCAATTGCGAAATGTGCAAGATGTTGGGAAGAACTGGCTATCCTAGAAATAATAAAAAAAAAAAAAATCCATATTCCAAGCTAACTTAAAATGATATGATGACAATCCATATACAAGAAAATCATTGATGCAAAGCATCAAAGGGCGACGCCAAAAGAATTTGATCCAGATTTGCACCTAAATACTTAACAAAAGATGTGTACTTTATAGCAGTACCATTACATGTGACCTGGAGGCTAGGGCCAGTTTAAGTTGAAACTTAAACCAAAAAAGAATAGACTCTGTCTTGCCAAGATGCAAAGACAATTTATAGTCAATTAAGCAATCTTATAAGACTCATGCTATAAGAAAGAAATTCTTCAGATTTATTTTATGAGACACAAGGATTCCTGAGTCATCAGCATATAATCACAGGCACGAGTATCGGACCTGGGAAGAAAAAATATGACCAGATGACCAGATTGATAAAAAAAACTGTGTTTATAAAAAAACCCCAAAAAAATGTAAATAATGATTCCCTTTAAAAATATACTATCAACTTGAAGTATATTTTTAAAGGGGGTCATTATTTACATTTTATTTTGGTTGTTGACACTTTTAAGATGAACACAGGTTTTTTTATCAATCTGGCCATATTTTTTCTTCCAAGGTCTGATACTCATGCCTGTGCATTATAATAAAAGCTTACTGCTTAGGGTTGAAGACATGTAATTGACATATATTAGACATAAAAGAGGACCTAAAATGAACATCAGGGGGACAGCATAGGTACTCAGAGCAGTAGTAGAATGAGTACCAGCCACATCAACCAGCTACTATCAGAGATAAGACTTAAACCATGTAAGAATGTCATTATATATGGCAGATGCTTGAAGTTTCATGAAGAAGAAGAAAAACAACTTCTTCATGTGCAGTATAGTGTGTTCAACTGTATCAAATGCCCTTTGTAGATCTAAAAGTATCATGCAATACTGCCTTTGTCCATTTCAAATAATGCAATCTGTTAAATGAATCAAACATGTGTCAATTGAAAAACCACTTCTAAACCCTGACTGAAACTGCCTGACCATGACTCGAACCCATGACTTTCAGAAGACCAACTGAGCTATCCGGCCTGCTACACATTTTCTCTTTAATAATGAAACAGTTCTAAACCACAACATATTTCCCCACTATATCGATTTGTGTTCGTGAATTTCTTATGTTACAGAGCATAGGAAATTGAACTCATGTTTATATGCAGTCACAGGATGAGAAAAACTTTGAGCTTGACCAGAACTCAAACTTGTGACCAACATAAGAAATTTTATGAAGGCTGATTTGTATTTTGCATCAAGGGCACCGGGCAAAAACATGAAAATGCAACAAACAAACCACTTTGTGGTAGATTGTATTTTCATGTTTTCATCTGGCGCCCAGTTACTTTTTGTACTATGTTGGTTTTAATGTGGCACAAATCACTTACTATAAATTTAGTGCACAAATTTATTCAAGGGCAAGTAACAATCTACTCTATGTACAGTCTGTTGTCGGGTTGACTCAGGAGACCTGGAGGTTGAGACCAGTGTCCCTTCATTACAAATAGATAAGACAGAAGCTGTCCTTTTCAAACTATGCACATGTTAGAAAAAAAATAGAATAACTATTCAGAATATGATTTTTTGAGACTTTATTAATTATATTGCTTGATCCAAGTTTAAGGACATTTTCAATCAATACATGTTTTATCATGTATAACTTTAAATGAAAGTCTCATCCCTTTAATAATAATGACATAACTGTATCTCTTTAAATGCAGAAAAATTATAAGTCTCAACATATACTACTGTCTAAGATATACATGTATGCACATAACATTAATAATTCCCAGTTTATATTAAATAAATATGAAATCCTAACATTAACATTAACATGCTTTTGATGACCTTACAACTGGTGAATTATATACAACAAAAATAGTATTATAAGTAATACCTAAGATAGACAGAAAAGAACAAATAATTTAGTAAACATGAGTTACTTCCCCTTAAAATAAAGAAAACCTGAAACCCAAAAGAACACCCTAAACAGCAAAATTATGAAATGCTGCAGGTTCAGTTTTATCAAGCCATGCAAATTAATGGTAAAGTATTCATAAAAAAATAGATGGCCATGTGTCAGCAGTAATTGCAGAAAATCGGATAGCTTTCAACATCCGGATACTGGTACACTTTGTAAAAACAACCATTCTGCGCAACAGATAAATGTAATAAGGATAAAATCAATAGGATAATCGTTTACAACAGTTCCATTACCTATCCTTATACTCAATTGCAGGTGAAATTTCTTCTTGTAGGAAAATTTTGAAAATGTATAAATGAATGAATGAACTGATACGGCCTCAATCTAGACCACAACGATATTCGAAATCCGGGTTTTAGTATTGTCATTAAAACTAAGGGACAAGCTGTTAAACTTAACCTGCAATTTCGTGAAAATAATATCACAATGCACATGCTTTTTACATAAAGTTATCAAATACAAATATAACAACACATTTGTTTACTTGAGTTTTACGAATCAAAATAAAACTAATTAACACAACATGAAATTAACTGCTAATAATAACAGCTCCTTCCATAGGCAAAAATAAAAAGCGTTCCATAATAGACGACGCCGCTCACCGGCGTCGCCAATAATACAATGTGATGTGAATTCTTTTTTTGCTACACAATCGTGTAGAATTTATTGACACTGTGATGCCAATCCATACAATTGTGCAGAATTTATTTGCGTTAACAAGTCTTGACAATTTTTATGCCACCACAAAGTGGGGAGCATATAACGTTGCATTTGTCTGTCCGTCCGTACGTCCCGAAATCTTGTGAACGCAATTCCTCTTAAACCGGATGGCAGATTTTGCATAAACTTCTAGGGATGAACAACCTTAATGTGTAGATGGACGTAAAGGAAGGAATTTTTGCTGCGACCAGATTTAACAGAATTATGGCCCTTTGTTAATTTTTTCACTATATACCATATAGAAATTTTGTGAACGCAACTCCTCTTAAAGCGGATGGCAGATTTTGCTTAAACTTCCAGGGATGAACAACTTTAATGTTTCGATGGTAGTAAAGGAAGGAATTTTTGCTGTGACCAAATATATTAGAATTATGGCCCTTTGTTAATTTTTTCACTATATACAATATAAATTATTGAACATATAAATTTTACATTTGCAATTCAATTTAACATGTACATAAGGTTACCTGTAGATCATTTTAGGTATATGTACAAAAATAAAACAGTGAAATGAAAAAGTTCCACATAAATATCTTACATACAGATATGCATGCTCTTGCTTAAGAGCACATCTGCACAGTGGGGGCATCCGTGTCCTTTGGACACAGTTCTAGTTTTGAAAGAAATTTTAAACGTTTACAGTTGTTTTTTTTTCTAAGGTCAAGCACATTGAGGAAAGACTATTGAAGTATAGAATAACTTGGTCTTGAACAAATTATTATAATTAAATTAAAATACATAGTTGCCTTTTTATAAAAAGGAAAAGAATGATACATGGGTTTTCCTATGAATACACAAAAACGTAGAATTTGAAGAGCGGTAACTGTGGAATAGGTAGCCTTACGTTTAAAAGTAAAATGATGCATTGTCGCAGTTCAACTGCAGATATCCAAAGCCATTGGCTACCAAATATTTTTAAGTTGTTGAATTAAGGAACTCAACTGAGGTCCAAAAGCTTAAAACATAACATTTGAGTCGCATCACGACAAAACCAACACAGTGCGTTTGCGACCAGCATGGATCCACCCCAGCCTGCGCAGATCAGGATCCATGCTGTTCGCTATCAGTTTCTCTACTTGTAATAGAGTTGGTTA